>NW_006399795.1:18733471-18747138 GCF_000299155.1 Elephantulus edwardii
AAGGTGCGTTTGATACAGGCCATGGTCTTTGCAATAACTTGTTATGCATCAGAGACTTGGACAATGACTAAGAAGGATAGAAGGAGAATTGATGCCTTTGAGCTGTGGTGCTGTGAAGAGTATTGAGGGTATCATGGACTGCTAAGAAAACAAACAGTTTCATCCTGGAGAGAGTTAAACCGGGCGGCTCCTTGGAGGCAAGGATTCTGAGGCTTCATATGACATACTTTGGACGTGTTGTAAGGTGGGACGGGTCCTTGGAGAAGGACATCATGCTCGGGAGGATGGAGGGACAGCGCAGGAGGGGAAGTCCCTCTATGAGGTGGACTGATTCAGTGACGGGGGTAATCGGGATGGGTGTATCAGAGACAGTGCGATTGGCACAGGACAGAGCAGAGTTTAGGACTACTGTACATAGGGTCGCTATGAATCGCAAGTGACTTGACGGCACTTAACAACAACAACCACCTGCATATGCACTTGGCTCGACCTTATATATACTGAATGGTTGGCTCAGAGGCCAAAGTTCACACACACGGCTCAGTGGATACCAGGTCTGGCTGGCAGAGAAGACTAATGAATGCTCGTGCCCACCCCACAGGGCCCCGCAGCCCTACCTGCCAGCATCCTGTGAGATGGTCACCGAGACGTCCAGACCCAGAGTGGTGACTCTCTTGCACACAGCGTCCATGTCGATGATGGAGTTGATGCACTCGGGCCCGTCTTCCACACAGCACTGGGAGCCAGGGCAAAAGCGACAATTGTCCAGGCCCTTGTAGCCCTTGTTGTGCCCACACTTCTCTAGTGTGACTGTGGTTGCCATGCCCGATACTCCTACGTGTACCACCAGCTGCAGACAGAGGGTTAGGGTTAGCTTAACATGGCCACCTGGCACAGGGTGCCCCTGGGCCAGCGAGAGGGCAGCGTTCTGGCTGGGTTCGGCAGGAATCACACTGTTTCTCTTGCTGCCAGTCTAGAACCCACAGTCACTCCTGCAGAATAGTTTGCCAAGCAAAATATGCAAGAATTCAAAACATGCAAGAATGTTCATTGCAACTGCTTGCTTTTATAATCCAACACCAGAAACAATCCACTCAGCTGCCCTTATAAGGGTGGCAAAACACATTCTAAATGACTATATGCACCTGTTAAAATGCCCAAGCTGCTCTACATGGAATGATGTTCAGGTCATATTGTCAAATATAATGGGCCAAGTCTAATGTCTAGGAATCCAGCCTATAAATAACCTGACGGAGAAGATGGTTGTTTTGGGTCATTTATACCTAAGAACACATGTCGCACCTGGTCTCAGTCAAAAGGTCCAGACACTTGTTTTATTTATAAAAGTGAGAAAAACCATGCACACCCATGTTTATCACGGCTTTGTTCATAATAGCAAGGAGTTGGAAACAACCTAAGTGCCCATCAACAAACGAATGGCTAGAGAAGCTCTGGTATATTCACACAATGGAATACTATGCTGCACTGAAAAACAAAGAACTCATGAAATATTCAAAATGGGTGACCCTGGAAGACATTATGCTGAGTGAAATATCTCAGTCACAAAAGGACAAATACTACATGGTGCCACTGTTGCAAAACAGGACTGACATTGGGGGGAGACTGAGAAAGATGGGTTCAATAGTGTATACTGCATTGAAACAGATGAGGGAGAAAACAGTTTAAGAGGGATATGTAACAAGGTATTATTTTCACGACAGGAGTCCAGAACGAAGGCTGCATAGGGAGTGGACCTGGGGGAAGGGACTGTATAACAATGAAAGAACTTTTACTTTTCAAAGAGAAGAGTGAACTGGGGGGGGGGAGGGGTGGGCAGGGAGAAAAGTTCAACAATGAATGAATGGAAATCCAAAGCCTCTGTAAATTTTCATTAAAATTAATAACAAAAAAAGTGAGAAAAACCAAGGACACTAAAATATCCAACAAAGGAAAGGCTAAATTAATTACCAAAATTAAGAAATTCCTAAAAAAAAAAAATACCTAATGGTGTGTAGGGAGAATTAATTAATTAATTTTTTGTAGGGAGAATTTTTAATGGGAAGGGAAATGTCATAATGAAATATAAATGTGTACACAGTCTAGATTCGGGTTCAGGTTATGCCCGACACAGTGACTACAGCAATGGGCTTGAGCACGACCGAGAAGTGAGGACGGTGCAGACACAGGAAAGTTCTAGTCTGCTGTTCACAGAGCTGCAGTCCCCCCGACAGCACCCAACAATGACAAGGTTTATACCACGGTAAGAAAACAGATGGAGATGGAAAACACACACTAAAATTCAGGCTGTCCCACACGGCGGCCACTAGCCACACGCACCTCCTCAGAACTGATAACAAGTTGGAACCGACTCACGGCTGACCGTGCAGGAGGTTTTCAAAGGTTGTTCATGGCAGAGGTGGATGCCCGTATGTCTTCCTGGAGCATCTGGTGGATTCAAGCTGCCTACCTTCCGGCTGGCAGCATAACTTCCCACCCACTAGACCACCAGAGCTCTACAGGAGCCTTCTTTCTGTTTTCAGGTGCCGCCGAGTCAAGTATGACCCATAGCAACTCCATGAGTAACAGATCTGAACCCTGTCCTACCTGTGCCATCCTCACACTTCCTGACACACCAGAGCCCGCTGTGGCAGTCACCGTGCCAATAACTTGTGAACTGCTGTGATACTGAAGGTCTGCCACTGCTGTATCAAATGCCACAAGGGTTCCCCATGGTGCACAGGTTTCAGTAGAGCTCCCAGATTAACAGAGACTAGAATACAGGCTTGGCCATCCACTTCTTCAGAGGCCATCCACACCAGGCCTCTGAAAATCCTCGGAACAGCAGAGGAACACAGATGTGCCTACTAAGCAGTGGATACGTGGCTGCTCCAGACTAAGATGTGAAAAACCCACTGAATTTCCAAGCAAAAAATAGAAACTACTGCATTATTAACTTTTTATATTTCATGCATGTTGAAATGATATTTTTTTATCATTTTTTAAGTTGTTAATTCATCCATTGCTGCACAATTTCCTCCCTTCCCCCTCCCCCAGTTCGCTTTGCAATGCACCTCTTGTTCCAGATAGCTGTCCTATGAATGACACTAGATATATTAAATATAGTTAAAATTAATTTTAGTATTTAATTTAATATGTTGGTTTTTTAATCAAATGTGCAATTACAGAGTGAGCTGAGTCTCCCTTCAAAATTTATGTTACAGTCCCACCAAATCCCAAGAACATGACCTCGCTTGGAAACAGTTAAGTTAGTGTATGATAATAACAGAGTAGGCAGAGCCCTAATTCTACGTATTATTGTTGTTGTGTGCTGTTGACTCAGAACCAATTCATAGCTGACCCGCCAGTGGGTTTTCAGAGGCAATTAATTGCACAGGAGGTGACTGCCAGTCCCTCTCCCACAGGGCAGCTGGTGGATTCAAACAGTGTGCCTTTGGGATTGCAGCACAGCTTCTTACCACTAGGCCACCAGAACTAATTCTACATAAGTGGAGCCTAAACACAAGAAGAGAAGAGACACAGACTGGGAGGCAGAGAAAGAACACCGTGTGGGCTGGAGCCACGCGCCAGACAGCTGGGAGTCTCCAAATGCTACGGGAAAGGCAACGGACAGTATCTTTCTCAGAATCTCAGAAGAAATCAACATGGCTGACCTGACCTTGGACTTCCAGCCTTTAGAACTGTGAGACATCCAATTTTGTTCTGATATGCTAGGCACTTGACGGTATTTTATCAGAACTGTCCCAGGCAACTAAGGGACGTGAGTACTCAACTCAACTCCCTGCTGGGTTGGTTCTGCCTCATGCTCACCCTCCGTCAAGTTTCTGAGGCTATAAACTGCAACAGGAGGAGATTATCCATTCTTCCCCCCCGGAGCCGCTGGTGGATTTGAACTGCTGGAGACATGCTTCAGGCTACAGCAGCACAACTCGGTATAGCCTACAGTACCCATGTGACCACTGGAAAATGAAAATGCTGGGTGTGGCTCATTTAGGCTTTGGGCCACAGATGTTCAAGGACCCATCTCTGGAAAGAGAGAACTCACTGCTTGGCCCTAGATCTGGCACTGTGTTTGGTACATAATGGCACAGAATTGAATTAAGCTAAATTCTGGTGAAATGTCTAAACAAAGTAATGGTTCTGGTAGAGTGGGCTGAATGGTGTCCCTCAAAAAAGATTTCTATGTCTGAACCTCTGGAATCTGTGAATGTGATCTTAATTGAGAAAAACGTCTTTGGAGAGATGGAGGTATATGAAAGGCGAGAAAAGACTGATAATGCTGGGTGAGTACCTGGATCAAACCATACCTGAAGCTGAGTTGGTGATGACAGACAAGAGAGAAAATACTGATTATGCTGGGTGAACATCTGGATCAAGTCATAACTGAAGCTGAATTTGTCACTGACATTTCCTGACTAATATGGAATTCCAATGAGACATAGTCAGACTCCGTGAAGGCCCAGGAATTTGTTTTCCTCACCTCTAACAGCATGATCTTTCTGGAAGACAAGGTCATGTCACTGGCCAGGTCAGGAAGAAAACCATACAAACTATCACAAATGGGCCCTGTCTCCAAGTCCTGAGGAGGAAAGGCTTGTCACTCACCTGTGGACTGTGCTTCTCCCAGAGGGCAGGGATGAGCCTCTGGACTGTCTTGTATTCAACAGGAATCTCGTACACATGCAGGTCCACACTGTCACCGAGGCCCAGCTTCTCCAGCTCCTGGAAACAATAGCAGAGAGAGTGTCATAGCACTGGGTGGAGCTGAGGGGATAAAAGTCCCTGGCAGACAAACCATCCTGTCCACAGATCCCAGCTCGGCCCCTGGCTCTTTCTGCTGCTGGCCTCTAACTCAGCTAAGACTTTGGCCTCCCAGGTTTAAACCTGGCCCTGATAACTCACTCACTATGTGACCTTGGACAAGTCTCAATCTATTTGAGCCTCAATCTCCCCATATGTAAATGGGGAAAGAAAAAGACTCATCTCCCTGGGCTGTTACGAGAATTAACTGAGCTAATTCACAGTGAGGGTTCCAAGCAACACTTAACATCACCAGTAACCCTAACAACTCCCCTTTCCTCTCCCCCACACCCCTGGGAACCATGAATAATCTCTGCCTTCTATACATTAACTGAGATCATATAAGTGAGATCACACATTATTTGTCTTTTGGCAAATTTGACTTATTGACTTATTTAGCTTGCATATTACACACACACACACACACACACACACACACACACACACACACCACCATGTAATTCCACCTTCAGCCAGTACTGGATTTGAAGTACTAAAAGGGAAAATCTGCTCAAAATCTGCCCAGGAGGCAGGCTTTTCCAAAGGAGAACCTGGTAGAGGTGGTTAGGGTTTAGCTGAGAGGGAATCCTGAGTCCCACCCAGTACTCTGAGGAGATTTATGCGTGAATGGATTGGTCGGTCCACACTGTAACTCTGATCCAAGAAGAGATATGCTTTTGAAAGAAAGGCAAGGAGAGAATTAAAAAGAATAAAGGAAAGGAAGAGACTGACTTTTCAAAACTGGGACAAATTATGTGGCTTCTGAGGCAGGTGCCAATCTCTGAGACTCGAGGTTGGGGAGCTCTGGTGGCCTAGTGACAAGAAGCTGTGCTGCAATCTCAAAGGCACTTGTTTTGAATCCACCAGATTCTCTGCTGGAGAAGGAGGGGCAATCTCCTCCTGTGCCTATCAGATCAGATTCGATGGTACACAAGAAAGAAAAAAGGAAAAAAACAACCTCGAGGCTGGAGTTAGGTTCACTCAGAGCAATCACCTGGATCCAACGAAGTGGAAGTGGGAGGAACACAACAACGGAGAAATAGACGGAATGCAGGGAAATCTTGCTGGCTTGAAGAGCAGGGTGTCAAGAGGACCCTGGCTTGTTGGCAGGGCCCCATGTGGGGGCTGGAGCTGAGTGAGAAGACCGACAGGCCTGGATCTCCAGGAGAACTGTGGACTCCTGCGCTTCCAGCTGATGCCCACTTGAGCCTGGACACAGAAGGCTGAGGATGAGGTGACCAGAACCCAACCAGCTGAAGAGAGGACAATCCATGCTGTGAGCCAGGGTCGAACCTGACAGCTTGCTCCGGACTGGACTTTGCTTATGGATGCAGATGCTCAAAGTTTCCAAGTTGACAGAGGATTCTTCAGCAAAAAGGGACATGTTAAAAAAAAAAAAAAAAAAAAGGGACATGTTTGTTCCCCTAGAGTCCTGGTTTGATAGGGAAGGGCAAACCAGAAATGGACTATCTAAAAGAGGGATGGAAGCAGGATTGGCATCCACTTCCTAAAAAACATGCCTCTGGAAACTCTATGAACTTTGACAAATGACGACAGTTATAGAAAGGGTACAGGCCTTTTGTTCAAAGAGCTGCTATTAGTGGTGCTTGATTCAAAGGCAATCAACAGCAGCAGCAGCAGCAAAATAGGGGTGGATATTCAAGGATGACGCATGAAGTCACTGGCTGACATGCTTTCACAAATACAGTTATTAAGTAAAATGAATGAATGAAAGGGGGAAAACCTCCACAATATACATGAACAAAATATAATGTAAATGAAACTAATTACAGAAATAAACAAAAATTTAACATATATATGCTTTTGTTGTTATGTGTCATCAAGTTGCCTGAGTACAGTAGCTCTGAACCCTATCCTATCCTGAGCCAGTCTCACTGACTCCGACACACTATGTCAATCCATCTCATCCAGGTCTTCCCCTCTTCTGCTGTCCCTCAACCCTTCCAAGCATGATATTCTTCTCTGAGGACTGGTCCCTCTTAGCAACATACCTGAAGTGAGACGGCACTTCAAAATCTATTGTTGATTGCCTTCGAGTCGATCACGACTCATACCGACCCTATGAACAAAAGGCCTGAAGCTCCTCTACAACTATCGACATTTATCAAAATTCATATAGTTTCCAGGGGCATGTTATTTAGGAAGTGGATGCCACTCCTACTTCCAAAAATCTATATAAAAATCTACAGATGATTAAAAAATTCACAAGATAAGCAGCCATCTAAGGTGTAACTATTGGTCTTTCCCTGTCTGGAACAAAGAAAAGGGGGGGGAAATCAGAGGCACATATACAAACAGCTAGTCCAGAGGACTCATGGGTCACGTAAACGTCCACCTCTGTGACCCTGAGATGAGAACTAGGTGGTGCCTGGCTACTGCTGCTGACTGTTCTAAGAGGGGTCAGGGGTCACAGTCGAGGGTCCTAGACAGAGTGGGGTGGAATGACTAGGGTTGCTGGTCTGAAAGATCCTGGTAGAACCCACAAAGACCATGGCGCTTCAGGACAGGAACCAAACTTGCTCCTAAGGCTCAATCAATAACTGAGTCAAATAACAGGCAGGTCTACAAGGTGGACAGGGGGCCCTCATGCCTTAGAACAGTCAATCATAGAAGATCAAAAAAAGGGTAACATTTGCTCAGACATAAAGCTCTAAAGGTGGGAAAGGATATAAAAGGAATAAATGGAAAAAAATAATCACAGGGGGGAAGTGGAAGAGGGCTCAAACAATGTAAAGACTGCAGTTGATGTCATAAAACATGTCTGAATTGTTGGCTGGAAAACCAATTTGTTCTGCAAACTTTCACTCATATAATGTGTTTTAAAAATCCCCAAAACCTCTCTTAAGATTCCTCAAAACAAAACCAGAAATGTTCTAAGGGAGAACAGTGATAGTATTGTACTTGCTGCTGTGTTCTGCTGTCAAGTCGGAAGTGACCCACTACTGACCTTCCAGTGGGTTCTCAGACGCAGTAAATCACACAGCAGGAGAGACTGCCCATCCCGCTCTCTCAGAGCAACTGGTGGATTCGATCCATGTGCCTTTGGGATTGCAGCGCAGCTTCTTACAGATAAGATGATCAATTACAACTTTAAAATGTGTCATTCTAACCACTTTGGAGGGCGTTCTGGTGGCTGGGTGGTAGGAACTGTGCTGCTACCCCATGGGAACACGGTATTTCCATTGGACCTATTCGTCTGTTCAGGGACACTTGGGCTGTTTCCATCATTTAACGTTTTCCAAAGGGTTCGAAACAATCAATAGAAGATTATTTCATGACAGGTGAAAATTAATAACTGAGTATGCACAAATAAAGTTTTATTGGCACACTGCCTCACTGACTGATTGATGTACATCTGTGGAGGTCTTTTCCACAGGTCTAATCAACCTGATTCCTGTGCAGTCCATCAGTGAGGTCCATGTGTAATGTTGCCTTTTGTGGTTTTTAAAAAACGTATTTGCAAGATATCATCTCACCCCAGTGAGAATTGCAAAATTTAACAGAACAGCAAGCAACAAATTCTGGTGAGGTTGTGTAGAAACTGGAACCCTTGTTCACTGTTGGTGGGAGTGTAAAATGGTGCAACCACTGTGGAAGGCGATATGGCGCTTTCTCAAAAAGGTGCAAATAGAGATACCATTCGACCCAGCAATTTCACTACTGGGAATATACCCCAAAGAGACCATAACTGACATCCAAGCAGATATATACACACCCATGTTTATTGTGGCTTTGTTCACAATAGCAAGGAGTTGGAAACAATATAAGTGCCCATCAACAAACGAATGGATAGTGAAGCTGTGGTATATTCACACAATGGAATACTATGCTGCATTGAAAAACAAGCAACTCATGCAATATTATTCAAAATGGGTGACCCTGGAGGACATTATGCTGAGTGAAGTATCTCGGTCACAAAAGGACAAATACTGCATGGTGCCACTGTTGTAAAACAGGACTGACCTCGGGGTTGGGAGGAGACTGAGAGGATGGGTTCAATAATGTATACTGCAATGAAACAGATGAGGGAGAAAACTGTTTAAGAGGGAAAATTATTAGGTATTTTTGTCATGACAGGAGTCCAGATGGAAGGCTGTATAGTGGAGTAGACCTCAGGGGAGGAATTGTAAAACAATGAAAGAATTTTTCTTTTGCTTTTCCAAGAGGGTAGTGTACTAAAAGGGAAGATTGGGAGGGGTGAAAAGTGCAACAATAAATGAATGGAAAAGCCAAAGTCTGTCAATTTTCATTTAAATTAATAGTAAGTTTAAAAAAAACCAAAAAAACAAAACGTATTTGCAATGAATAAATGATTGAACGTACAAAATTCTATCATCTTAAGTCAAGCCTCATTTCAAGATTGTATTTTCTGATTACCATTGCTTTCAATTTTCGCATTCCAGACACCCATAATTATAAAAGCATCTGACTGCTGCATGTTTAGTCAGTTTTGGATTGTAAAAGATGATAGAAAACACTCAAGCTCCTCACTGGCATCAGTTATTGGTGCATGGATTTGTAAGCAATATTATACTTTTGGACAGATCTTGAAACTGTCTTTTTTCACATTCTTTCTCAGTTTTTCATTCCCAGCATCACAGGTAGTATGACTGTCCATCTCAGTTCACTAGTGCCTAGAATGTCAATCGTCATTTTTACAACTTGTAGTTTTCCTACATTCATACTTTGTCCAATCCACATTCCCATTATTAAAGGGTGTTTGTGCTGTTTTCTCCTCATTTTGAGTTACTTCCAATCTGAGCTCTACTTACAATACTGTATTTCTCTACTCTTCATAGGTTTTTTAGAAGTTTGTTATTTCAGAAATGGATAGCCAATCTTGCTTCCTTTCTTAATCTGGGAGCTCTGTTGAAATCTGTCTACTATAGGTGACTCACTCGTATTTGAAATACCGGTTAATAGCATGGCTTTCAGCATCAAGGTAATCCACAAATTACCTTAATACAGAAAATTACAGACAAGAGTTGTACTAGTAGGAACAAACAACTAAGAGAGGTTATGGACAAAATTCTAGATGACCCAGGAAGCATCCAAGGAAGATAGGAGGAATACAGAGTCACTGTTTCAAAAATAATTGGGTGACATTGAAAAATTTCAGGAAGCACCATATGAACAAGAGCCAAGGGTAAAAAAAAAAGTCAAAGCTGCATTAGAGGTACAAGCAAAAAAACATGGCCCCAGGAATCAACGGAACATCAATTAACATGTTTCAACTAACATGTGCAGCCATGGATGTGCTCACCAGTCTATGCCAGGAAATCTGAAGGACAGCTGGAATGACAAAAAGAGATCCATATTTGTTCCCAATTCCAAGAAAGGTGATCCAACAGAATGTCAAAATTATCTAACAATACCAATAATATCACATGCAAGCAAAATATCGTCGGCAGTCATTGAAAAAACAGCTAGAAGTTCAGGCTGTATTTAGAAGAGGTCATAGCTCCAGGGATATCACTGCTGATGTCAGACGAATGCTGGCTGAAAACTGAAAAAGAAAAAAAACACAAACCCAACCCCAAAAAACCACCAACCAGGAGAATTATGTATTTTATGGACTATGTATTCGGGAAACTGGGCTTTATGAGGAGGAATGTGGCATCAGGACTGGAGAAAGACTCATCAACAACCTACGTCATGCAGATGACACAACCTTGGTTGCTGAGAGTGAGAAGGGGCTGAGCGTTTGCTGTATAAGGTCAAGGACTACAGTCTTCAAAATGAATTGAAGTTCAACATCAAGAAGACAGGGATTCTCACCACTGAGGCAAGTGGCAGCATCATGACAGAAAAGAGATTGAGGTTGTTAACCTTTATAACTTGCTCAGCTCCATAACCAACACTCTTGGCACCAGCAGTCAGGCAATCAAAAGATGAATTGCATTGGAAAAATCTGCTGTCAAGGACCTCTCCAGAGTACTGAAATGCAACAATGTCATTCTAAAGACTAAGGTGCACCTAATCCAGGCCATGGTCTTTGCAATTACTTGCTATGCATCAGAGAGCTGGATAATGACAAAGGATGACAGAAGAATTGATGTCTTTGAGTTGTGGTGCCGAAGAAGACTCTTGAATATACCATGGACCACCAAGAAAAAAACAAATAGGTCTGTCTTGGAGAGGGTGAAACCAATTTTCTCCTTTGAGGCTATGATTTTGAAGCTTTGTCTCACATACTTTGGGCATGTGTCCAGGCAGTACCCCAGTCTTTGGAGAAGGACATTATGCTCAGAAGGGTGGAGGGACAATGCAGGAGAAGAACAACCCAGATGAGATGGATTGATACAGTAAATGAGGCAATAGGGTAAGTGTGTAAAGAGTAAGGCAGGTTTCAGAGCTGCTGTACACTGGGTCGCTATGGGTCACAGGCGACTCAACAGCACATAATAACAACAACAATTTTAAGAAGGGAGGATTCCCCTCCTCATTTCAAATAGAGAGGTCCACCCCTTGGGAATGTAACCTTTTAATTTATTTATTAGATAGATTTATCTTTACTATTACCCTCAAAAAAGAAAACATAATGAGAATCTCAGAACACTTAATTATGTTCATATGAAACCTCTACCAAGACCAGGAAGCTATTGTCCAAACAGAGCAAAGGAACATAGTTTAAAATCAGGAAAGTTGTGCATCAGGGTTGTATTCTTTCTCCATACCTATTCAATTTGTACGCTGGGCAAATCATTCAAGAAGCTGGATTCTATGAAGAATGTGGGATCAGTGGGCGCTCTGGTGGCCTAGAGGCGAGAAACTGCACTGCAATCCCAGAGGTATATGGTTTGAATCCACCAGATGCTCTGTTGGAGAAGGAGGGACAATTTCCTCCTGTACCAGTCAGATCCAATTTGACAGTACACACACACAAAATAATAAAATAAAAATTAAAAAATAAATGATTTATAATTTAAACAAACAAAAAGAATGTGGGATCGGGATGAGAGGAAGATTCATCAACAACCTGAATTATGCAGGTGATAAAACCTTGCTTTCTGAAAGTTGAGGAGGATTTGAAAAATTTGCTGCAAAAGATCAAAGACTGGTCTTCAAACTGCATTAAGAAGACAAAAATCCATACTACTGGATGAATAAGCAGTATCATAATAGATGGAGAAAAGATTGAAGTTGTCAATGATTTCATTTTACTTGGATCCACAATCAACACCCTTGGTGCCAGCTGGCAGATCAGGAGACGTACTGCTTTGGGCAAGTTTCCTGTCAGGGACCACTCAAAATTACTGAGGAGCAACAATGTCAGTTTGAAGACCAAGATGCACCTGATTTAGGCCACTTTTCCCTTTTTCAGTCATCACTTGCTATGCAGCTGAGAGCTCGACAATGAGTAAGATGACAGACTTGATGCCTTTGAGCTGTGATGTTGGAGAAGAGCACTGACTACTCCATGGACAGCCTCTCCTTGGAGGCAAAGATGACAAAGCTTTATCTCACATACTTTGGGGATGCTGTGGGGGGGGCTATTCCTTGAAGAGGGACATGATACTTGGAAATGCAGGAGGGCAAGTGAAACAGAGGCAGACCCTCAACAAGAAGGACTGACACAGCTGGAAATATTTTTTTAAAAAGGCAGAGTTCTTTATCTTTCTCCTAGAGCAACTGGTGGATTTGAACCATGAACCTTTGGGTTAGTAGCCCAATACATTACTCTAAGGCTCCTTGGTGCTTGATTTAGTCATACTGTTTTTATTAGGTGCTGTCAAATCAGAATCGAGTTATAGCTGACCCTCTAGCAGGTTTTCAAAGGCCATAAGTCTCACAGGAGGAGACTGTTCTCTGGGTGAGCAGTTGGTGGATCCGAACCACCGGCCTTCAGGTTGGCTGCGCTACAGGCCAGCAGAGCTGGTATTCTTAATCGCTTCATATGCATGTGAAAGTTGGACAGTGACTAATGAAGATCAAAGAACTGCTGCCTTCACATTGGGGCATCAGTGACGAGTATTAAAAGTATCGTGGCCTGGCAAGAGAACAAACAAATCTGTCCTAGAAGGGCTGCCAGGACGCTCTTAGAAGCGAGGCCAGGGAGGCTCTGCCTCACATACTGTGGGTATGTTCTCAGGAGGAATCTGTCCCTGGAAAAGGACATCACGCTGGGTCATGTACAGGGTCAGCGGAAATGACGAAAGGACCGACGGCTGCAGCAAGGGGCTCGAGGGCAGCCGTGGCCGTGAGCGCAGGACGGGGAAGTGAGTCTTTCTGCTGGACACAGAGCGACTGAGTCAGCACCACCTCAGCCGGCATGTAAGTACAACCATGTGGGGGCCCCTGGGTGGCACAAAACGTGTCGGACTGCTAACCTAAAGGCCAGGAATTGAAATCCACCCCCACGGTTCTGTGGAAGACAGGCCTGGGGACCGACTGCCGTTAACACTATAGCCAAGGAAACCTCCCCAGGCAGTTCTATTCTGTCACAGAGGACCACATGATGGCCACTAATGACAACAATGACATGGAGTCTCTGGGTGGTAAAATGCACTTAGCTGCTAACTAAATGGTGGGAGGTTCAAATCCAATCAAAGGAATCTCGGAAGAAGGGCCAGGTGATGATGATGATGTTGTTGTTGTTAAGTGCCATTGAGTTGTAGACGACTCACAGTGACCCTATGAATGAAAGACCTGAGCACTGTTCACAGTTTCTGGAGGCAAGCCATTTCGGAAGTGGATGCCACTCCTGCTTCCACTTACTGCTGGGGGATAGTTGTTGTTGTTGTTGTTATGTGCCGTCAAGTCGCTTGCAACTCATAGCGACCCTATGTACAACAGCCCTAAACTCTGCTCTGTCCTGTGCCAATCGC
>NW_006399795.1:18747733-18765126 GCF_000299155.1 Elephantulus edwardii
CAATCCATATTGTAGGCTGCAGTCCTTGACCCTCTGCAGCAGGTGCTTCAGGTCCTCTTCAGTTTCGGCAAGCAGGGTTGTGTCATCTTCATAACGCTGGGGGATAGAGTTCTGAAAAATAAGCCATTGATTTTTTGGTCCACAGTTCTAGTCTGACACCCGTGGAGTCACTCGGAGTTGGGGCTGACTTGAGAGGAACTGGTTTAGGGTGCTTTGGGGCTACAGCACCAGAGCTAAGTCACTGGGACAGAGACCAGACTGCCCACAAGGCTAAAAACATTTATTACTGGCCCTTTTGCAGGCAAACTTTGCTGGCCTCTGCTCTAGACCCAGCTCCCAGTTTAGCGCAAAGCCACAGGTGATGAGTGGAAGGAGGGTGGTGTGTGTCCAGAAACACGGTAAATCAAAACAACTACGAGGTAGCATCTCACCCCAGCAACAACGGCAAAATTCAACAGGGCTGCAATCAACAAATGCTGGCAAGGTTGTAGAGAGACTAGAACTCTTATCCACTGCTTGCTGTTGTTGTTACTTATAGAGTGTAAACCAGCCCATAGGTGACCTCCTTGGCAGGTTTTCAGAGGCAATTAATTGCACAGGAGGAGACCGCCCATCCTTCTCCCACGTGTCTTTGGGATTGCCGCACAGCTTCTTGCCACTAGGCCACCAGAGCTCCTATTCACTACTGGTGTGAATGTAGAATCCTACAGCCACTATGGAAAGCTGTCTGGCACTTTCTCAGAAAGTTGGAAATAGAAATACCATTTGACTCAGCAATTCCACTACTGGGAATATACCCTTAAGAAACTAGGGCCAGACTCAAACAGATGTATACACACCCATGTGTATTGCTGTATTATTCACAATAGCAAAAAGATGGAAGCAATCCAAGTGCCCGTCAACAAACAAACAGAAAAACTGATACATTCACACAATGGAGTATTATGCAGCACTGAAAAACAATGAACTCATAAAACATTACACAACATGGGGAGCCTGGAGGACATTATGCTGAGTGAAATATCTCAGTCACAAAAGGACAAATACTGCATAACACCACTGTTATAAATAAAATAGGACAGACATGGGGGGATGGGGAGAGAATGGGAAAGAGTGGATCTATAATGAACATCAGAACAGATGAGAAAAAGAACTGTCTGAATGGAACATATGATTAGGCATTATATGTATGAGAGCAATCTGGAACAAGTGATGCATTGTGGGGTGAGCTGGGGGAGTGAAAGAGAAGGGGGAGAAAATGTGCAACAATGAATCAATAAGAGAAAAAATATTTAAAAAATCAATCAGGAATAAGGGGCCCACTGCAGGGTGGGCTGGGGGAGGGAGAGGAAGAAAATGTTCAATAATTAAAAAGATAGATAAGAAATAAAAAGAAATGCAGCAAAATGTGCAAAGAGCTAGAGTTGGAAAATCAAAAGGGATGGACTTGCACAGTATTCCTTAAACTAAGGGACTGAAGAACAAATACAAGGCCTGAGCTATAATACTTAAGGATGCTTTAGGTTGAATATTAAATGACCCAGGAAGTGTCAAAAGAAGATGGAAATCCTATCCAGGAACAGGGCACATTTTTCCATTTCTTTAGGTCTTTATTGTATCTTGCAGAAATGTTCTGCTGTTGGTTTATTGTTTTTTCTTTCAAGAAATATAAGAGATGTTTTGTTTATTCTACTATGTGATAAAGTATAGGTTTCTATCATGTCAGTAAGTCCAAGATTAAATGCAAAAGTAAGTCAACTTCAAAACACACAGGCTTTACATTTTTTCTTTTAATTATTAATTTTAATGAACATTTACAGAGACGTTGGATTTCCATTCATTCATTGTTGCATTTTTCTCCCTGCCCCCATCCCGTTCACTCTTCTCTTTGAAAAGTAAAAGAAAAATTCTTTCATTGGTATAGAATTCCCCCCGCTCCCCCACCAAGTCCACTCCACTAGGCAGCCTTCATTCTGGACTCTTGTCATGACCATAATACCCAATCATATATCACTTTTAAACTGTTCTCTCTCTCATCTGTTTCAATGCAATATACATAATTTATCCAATCTTTCTCAGTCTCACTCCAACTCTGACGTCAGTCCCATTCTACAACAGTGGCACTATGTAGTATTTGTCCTTTTGTGACTGAGATATTTCGCTTAGTACAGTGTCCTCCAGGGTCACCCATTTTGAATGATATTTCATAAAAAAGCTACAACCAGGAGAGGATAAAATATATGAATGGGACCTTCTAAGAATCAAATCCCTATGCACATCTAAAAACTTCTCCAACAGAGTAAAAAGGGAAGTCACAGATTGGGAAAAAATATTTGGTAATAACATGCCAGATAAGGACTTATACCTAGAATTTATAAAATACTCGAGCACCACCACAAGATAAAGGTAAATAAACCAATTGAAAAATGGGCACAGGATATGAACAAAGATGACATTCAGATGGCAAACAAATACATGAAGAAATGTTCAAAATCCCTAGCTCTAAGAGAGATGCAAATCAAAACAACTATGCCACTATCTGTATGGAGCTCTCTCAGAAAGTTGCAAACAGAAATACCATTTTACCCAGAAATTCCACTACTGGAAATATACCCTAAAGAAACTGTAACTGCCACCCAAGCAGATATATGCACACCCATGTTTATTGCAGCTTTGTTCACCCAGCAAAGAGTCGGAAACAACCTAATTGCCCATCTGCCCATCTGCCCATCAACAAACGAATGGATAGAGAAGCTCTGGTATATTCACACAATGGAATACTACACTGCATTGAAAAACAAGGAACTCATGAAATATTATGCAGTTTTCTTTGTATAGATCTTTTGTATCTCTAGTTTGGTTCACTCTCAAGTATCTCAATTTGTGGTTGGCTATTATAAATAGTATTGCTTTCCTGGTTTCCTTCTTTAAGTTCTCTTTTTTACTGTAAAGGAATCCCACGGATTTTTGGATATTGATTTTATATCCTGCCACTCTACTAAACTGGTCTACTAGATCTAACAGGTTTTTTGTTAAGTCCTTGGGTTTTCTGCGTATACTATCATATCATCTGCATATGCGATAGTTTAACCATCTCTCTGCTGATCTGAATCTGTAAATAAAACAGTATAATTTTTTAAAAAATTATTAAAAACACCCTACAGAGGCAATGTACCAAAAAGAATTGACTGACACAAAAGAATTTCATGAACCAACATACAATCAGGAGGCAATGGCAGGGAGCTCTGGTGGCCTAGTGGCAAGAAGCTGTGCTGCAATTCCAAAGGTCCATGGTTCGGATCCACCAGATGCTCTGCTGGAGAAAGAAGGGCAATCTCCTTGTGCAAGCTCCTGAGCCAAGACCTGTAGGACAACTACCTAGTCAACTGACTGGAAGAGATCCTCAATTTTTTCCATCCCCAAAAAGGTGACCTGACAGAGTGTGGAAATTATTGAACAATATCACCAATATCACATCATGAGCAAGCAAAATCCTGTTATCCAAAAGTGACTGGAACAGTATATTGCCAAAGAACTACCAGAAATACAAGCTAGATTTAGAAGAGACCATAGCACTAGGAACATCACTGCCAATGGCAGATGGATCTTGGCTGAAAGCAGAGAGCACCAAATGAGTGTCTACTTGTGTTTCATTGACTATGCAAAGGAATTTTATTATGTGGATCACAACAAATTGTAGCTAAAAACGGGAATCCCAGAACATTTGAGTGTGCTCATGTGAAACCTGTACTAGGAAGCAGTTATGAGAACTAAGCAAACACTCTATGGATAAAAATCAGGAAAAGAGTGTGTCAGGGATACATCCTGTCTCTGCACCTTTTCAAGCTATATGCAAAACAAATAATTTGGGAGCCTGGAATCTATGAAGAGGAATCCGGCATCAGAATTGGAGGAAGACTCATCAGCAACATGTATTATGTATATGACACAATTGCTTGCTAAATTGAGGACCCGAAGCACTTGCTGCAGAAAGTCAAGGACTGTAGTCTTCAATATGGATTGAAGCTCAACATCAAGAAAACAAAGATTCTCACCACTGGGCCAACTGGTAACATCATGATTCATGGAGAAGAGATTGAGGTTGTTAACAATTTCAGCTTGCTCGGCTCCGCAATCAACAATCTTGACATCAGCAGTCAGGAAATCAAGACAAATTGCATTAGGAAAGTCTGCTGTTAGGGACCTCTCCAGAGTTCTACAGAGCAACAATGTCAGGCTAGAGACTAGAGTACTCCTGATTCAGGCCATAGTCTTCACAATTTCTTGCTATGCATCAGAGAGCTGGACAATGACTAAGGATGACAGAACTGATGCCTTTGAGTTGCAGTACTGGAGAGTATTGAACATACGATGGACTGCCAAGAAAACAAAACAGGTTTATCCAGGAGAGGGTGAAACCAAGTTTCTCCTTGGAAGCAAGATTTTGAAGCTTTGTCTCACACACTTTACGCATGTTGCCAGAAGGGACCAGTCCTTGGAAAAGGACATCATGTTTGGAGGGAGGAGGGACAATGCAGGAGAAGAAGATCCTGGATGAGATAGAGCGACACAATAACTGGGGTAATGGGGGTGTTTCAGGAACAATGAGATTGCTCAGGACAGGATAGACTTCAGAGTTGTACACAGAGTCCTTATGAGTTGCAGGTGACTTGACGGCACATAACAACAACTAGTCACCTTGTCTTGCGATGCGATCTGGCATTCTTTTCCCTATCTTCCTGCCAATCCTGATGAGACATCTCAAATGTATAGACAATCAAGAAATCTGCCGTTGGGTCAATAACAGGAGCTTCAAGAGCCTTTCAAAAGGAGCACAATGGCTTCTGCTAGGTTCTAGTGGATTAGTGGTAAGAAACTGTGGGAGAAAGGTGGGCTATCTCCTCCTGTGCAGTTCACTGCCTCCCAAAACCCACTGGAGGTCAGCTATGGGTTTTGACATACAATTTGATGACATACAGTAACAACAGACTTCTGTATCTTGTGCTGAGGACTTGGATATGCTGTTCCCCATGTTCCACACTGTTCCCTACAACCCAACTTGCACAACGCCCCCCTCTGCTGTTCCCTGTGCAGCATTACTGTTTACTGACCATGTTGTTCTTTGATGCTTTCCTGCTCTACATAGTTCCCAAGGTCCTCCAGTTCCTATATTGTTCCCCATGCCCCACACTGCTTCCTGCATACTCTTTGGGCAGCCTCTGCCGCTGGAGAATCTGAGTTTGACACTTAGAATCCACCTCGGCTTGTTAAAAGCTGAGAACTGCCCAGATTCCTATTTTTAATCACCCAAAACTTTTTGGAATTCCTTCTCCTGCCTTTCAGGCCAATTCTGGTGAGAAATCTAAAATCCATAGAGCAAAAGCCCGTTTCACTCTCCCATCTACAGTTTCCTACTCCCAGGGGAGAGTTCTGCCTGGCCAAGAATTTCACACTTGAAAAGGTCTATGTTTGGAGGCTTTTCACTGTTTTCCTCAAAACTTAACCCTGTTCCTTCCTCAGGATCCCAGTTCTTGTGACGGAAATGGGTGTAGCAAGGCTTTCACTTTAAGAATATGAGTTTAACAGAAAGCCATGAGGCTGGATATGGGCTTCTCAAAACCTAGAGTTGAGCATGCCCATATACAGCCTGTCTCACATGCTTTGGGCATGTGGCCAGGAGAGACCGATCCTTGGAGAAGGACATCATGTTCAGAAGGGTGGAGGGACAGCACAGGATAGGAAGACCCCAGATGAAATGGACTGACTCAGTGACAGGGGTAATGGGCGCAGGTGTGTCAGAGACAATAAGGACAGCTCAGGACAGGGAAGGCTTCAGAGCTGTTGCACATAGGATCGCTATGAGTTGCAGGGGACTCCACAGCACATAACGACAACATCATATACAGCCCATCTCCCCAACCGTGCAATTCCCTATGGTTTACACCACCAGAGAGCTCTGAGTTCAAATCCTCCAGTGGCTCCAAGGAAGAAATAGGAGCAAATTTCCTTCTGTGAAATTTACAGCCTCAGAAACCTGCTGATGGGTCAGCTTTGAGTCAGTTCAGTCTGGAAGGCAAAGTCTTTGAGTTCGACCTTCTTGTTTTTTCTCCAAAAGGCCTGACATGTACCAGTTTTCTCAAACTCATTTGACCTTTTTTTCCTTATCCCAAGTATCAATACACAGGAAGCGAGGAATGAGATATTTGTTGCTATTGAGAGGTTTCCCCGAGTTGACTATGACTCATAGCGACCCTGACAACAGATCTGAACCTTGCCTGTCCAGTAGCGTCCTCACCATCTCTGATATACTGAGCCCACTGTTACAGTCACTGTGCCAATCCATCTCAGTTCACTGACCCTCCACCTCTCCCAACATGATGTCTTTTTCCAGAGACGGGCCTGTCTTGACAATATGCCTGAAGTATGCTGAGTAAAAATCTCACCATCCTGCAATCTCAGAAGTGCACGGTTCGAATCCACCAGATGCTTTGCTAGAAAAGGAGGGACAATCTCCTGTTACCAGTCAGATCTGATTTGACAGTTGCTGTTGTTGTTACGTGCCATCGAGTCGCTTGATGGTACACACACAAAAAATAATTTAAAAATTTTTAAAAAATAAAAAGAAAGAAAGAAAATCTCACCATCCTTCTAAGGAGCAGCCTGGCTTCACTTTTTCCAAAATGGACCTGCTTATTCTTTTGCCAGTACACGATACAGTCAATATTCTCCTCTAACACTACAATCCAAAGACATCGGTTCCTCTTCTGTCATCTTTATTCACAGCTCAACTTCAAGATGCACTGTAAGACCTTCCCCCCTCCAAATTAGATCAATAAATGCATAAATACCATAATTTTAGCATGTTAGCCCTATATGTGAGGCAGTGGTGGTCCCATGGCAGAATTCTCACTTTCCATGTGAGTTGAATCTGGCTGTCCAGTGAACTCACGTGCAGCCCCTACCTGTATCAGCAGAGCCTGATGTGTTGCCATGATGCTGAACAGGTTACAGCATAGCCTCCAGGCTGAGATGGACTAGGCAGAAAGGCCTGGAAAATTTCCTCTGACAATTAGCAACTAAAAATTCAGTCCACATTTGATCATGAGGATGATGTGGGGCTGAGTGGCGTTTAGTTCTCTGACACGCAGTATTCCCCTGAGCCAGGCCGATTAGATGGCAGTTACAACATATTATTTATAACAAACAACAACTTCCCTGTGCACACACTTTACATATATACACACAGGCAGAACTGGGTTACATGAATTTTTCTGGGTTTCCCAGTGCCTATAAGAATTATAACTGCATTATACTTTAGTAAGTGTGTGGTGGCATTTTTTAAAAAGTCTGATAAAACACTGTATCTGTGACGAGCAACAAGGCAAAATGCAAGGCATAATCTACATAATATTCTTTTTATGTATGAAATAAGGAATAATTGTCCCATATATAGCATAATAATAGCACCGATGTCTTCCCCCCAAAAAGTGTTTAAAAGTCACTCCATGAAAACCAACTCAAGTCATTCATGAAAATATTTGGACCGTTTTCCCACAGGTTCAAGACAAAAAGAATAGACAAAGAGAGACACAAATAGCAAATTCTAATCAACAGCTTCCTTTTTCACAGTGTCAGGACTTTGGAAATGGCTTCTCGCTCATTGTAGAGAAGTAAACCCAGTGGGATTCATGGGAGCTGGAAGTGGCACAGTCAGAGGAACCAGCTGGCATCAAGTAAACTTCCATTTGCAGCAACTCCCCTGTGTGTCAGAGTGAACTGTGCACCATAAAAGATTTTAATGGCTGATTAGTCAGAAGTGGATCACTAGGCCTTTCTTCTGCAGTCTCAGGATAGATTTGAACTCCCAACTTTTTAGTTAGCAGCCAAGTGCACTTGCTGTTTGTGTTACCCTTAATGATTCAGGGAGGCATAAGACTAGATATAGGATAACACCAGAATAAATCCTATGGGTTAAAATAGAATTGAAGGTTTCAGTGTAAATTCATGATTTTAATATAAAAATGGTACAAGGGTGAGTATGTAGTAGTATATGCTGAACCACAAAGAATGAGATTTTGTTGTTGTTGTTGTTGTTATGTGCCATCCAGTTGCTTGCGACTCATAGCGACCCTATGTACAACAGTCCTAAACTCTGTTCTGTCCTGTGCCAATCGCACTGTCTCTGACACCCTCATCCCAGTTACCCCAGTCACCGAATCAATCCATCCAAGGGCCTTCCCCTTCTGCGCCTGCCCTCCAAGGAATATTTTGTGGTTTAAAATCAGGAGAGGTGCATCAGGGTTGTATCCTTTCACCACATCTATTTAATCTGTCTTTTTCCAAGGACTGGCCCCTGCTGACAACATGCCCCACGTGTGTGAGATGTGGCATCTCCATCCTTGCCTCCAAAACCAATTCTTAGAAAGAAAGAGCCAGGGAAAGGGCAGACGGCCCTCAACGAAACAAGACTGACATATGACTACGGCAGTGGGCTTGAGTATGATGGAGATTATTAACGGTGGTCCAGGATGCGGCAAGTGAGATCCATCGTTCACAGGGTTGCTATGAATCACTTTGACTTGATTTCACCTAAAAATAACATTTAATCTGTACGCTGAGTAAATCCTCTGGAAAAAACTGGACTATATGAAGAAGGATGTGGTATCAGGCTTGGACAAAGATTAGCACAACCTTGCTTGCAGAAAGTGAAGACCTGAAGCACTTACTGATGAAATATAAAGATGACAGCCTTCAGCATAGGTTACACTTCAACACCAAGAAAATAAAAATCCTTACAACTGGACATCAGGATAACTAGAGAAAAGACTGAAGTTGTTAAGAATGTCTTTTTACGTGTATCCACAATATCCATGGAAGCAGCAGTCAAGAAATAAAACAACATATTGTAGTATGCAATTATGCTGTCAAGGGATCACTGTAAAGTGCAAAAGAGCAAGAGTGCCACACTGATGACGAAGGTGTACCTGATCCCAAGCCATGGTATTTTCAATTGCTTCATATGCTTATAAAATTTGGATAATGAAAAAGTCAAACTCAAAAAGAACTGATGCTTTTGAATTGTGGTACTGGCAAAGAATATTGTACATATTATGGGCTGTCAAAGAACAAACAAATCTGTCTTGATAAAAGTGAAGATAGGCTGTAGTTTAGAAGGATGATAAAACTTTATGATACATTCTTTGGACATGGTAGCAGGAGGGGTCAATCCCTGGAGAAGCATGTCATGCTTGGGAAAGTAGAAAGTCAGTGAAAAAAGAGGAAGATCTCCAATGAGACAGATTGATAAGAGACTATAAAAATGGGTTTATGTTGTTGTTAGGTGCCACTGAGTGGATTATGACTCATAGTGGCCCTATGAAAAACAGAGAGGAGTTAATCCCACCTCTCCCAAAATACTGTCAATTTGACTGGGCCATTGTTCTTGTCAGGTGTTGTCAAATCAACCACAACTCACAGCAACACTCTGACCAATGGATCCAACGGAAACTCTGTCTTAGCTTGCACCATCCTCACAATCTCCACCGTGTCCCAGCCAGTGTTACAGTCACCATGTCAATTCATTTTGTTGAGGGTCTTCCATCTTTCCCGGCAGGGTGTCTCTTTCCTAGGACTGGCCCCTCTTGACAACAGGCCCAAAGTGTGTGAGATGACAGTTCACCAACCTTGCCATTAAGGAGCACACTGGGTGTACTTCCTCCAAGACAGACTTGTTTGTTCTACCAGCAGTGTGTGGGATATTCCGTACTCTTCTCCAACACCATAATTCAGAGGCATAGATTCTTCTGTCACTGTCTAACTTTCAGACGCACAGGAAGCAAGTGAAAACACCACAGCTTGTATCAGGGCCACCCTAGGCTTTAAACTGACATCCTTGTTCTTTAGTGTTTTGGAAAGGTCTTGACGACAGACTTCCCCAACACAACTTGTCTTATGCTTTCTTGATTGATGTTACCACAGGTGTATATTGTGGGCTTAAGCACAGCAGAAATTGTGAGGCTGGCACAGGATGGGGAGTCATCTGTTGAAGCCTGTTAGGTGGCACCTACCAACAAGAATATTAAAACAGGATAATGGCCTTTTAATAAAGATGGTGCTGAAAGTGAAGAAGTAAGCCCCTGCCCCTCCCAAAACTGACACCAAAGACGTTAAAGGCCAAGAAGGCAGTCCTGAAAGGCATCCACAGTACAAAAAAAAAATTTTAAAAAAATCCGCTTGTCGTCCACCCTTCGTGGCTGGCCTAAGACACTAAAAATCCAAAGGAGCACCAGGAAAAATATGCCATCAGGTTTCCCCTGACCAATGAGTCAGCCATGAAGAAGACAGCAACACACCTGTGTTCAGTGTTGGTGTCAAGGTCAACAAGCACCAGATCAAACAGGCTGTGAAGAAGCTCTATTGATGTGGCCAAGGTCAACACCATCTTGATTAGGCCTGATGAAGAGAAGAAGGCCTATGTTCGACTTGTCCTTGACTATGATGGTTTGGATGTTGCCAACAAAATCAGGATCATCTAAACTGAACCCAGTTGGCTAATTCTAAATATTAATTTTTATCATACAAGTGAAAAAAAACCCCACAATGGCTAATAGCCATACCCTATCTTGGGCAAGAAAAGTAAGAACCAGGGGGAGGGACAGAAAGAACATTCAGGATGGATTGAAAACTTTTATGCCCCCAGGCCTGGTTTTAATTGTTTTCGGTCATACATTCTTCTAAGTGGTTTAGCACTGGTCTGTCCATTTGCTGTACAGAGGTAACTCGTGGTTGTTGTGATGCTAAACACTGTGACACTGATGAGTCAAATGCGATCAAGGTTACCCATGGTGGACAGTGTTTAGTGGAGCTCCATGATTAAAACAGGCTTGGAAGCAAGAGTGGCATCCACTTCTGAAATAGCTTGCCTCAGGAAACTCTATGAACTTGGAGAAAGTTATACAAGTGTTGAGGTCTTTCGTTCATAGGATCGCTATGAGTCGTCTATGACCTGACATGGCACATAACAACAACAACAACATGCTGTGATGGGGTATTGGTGACATAAACACTTGTCAAAAGTAATTGTTACAAAAAGTCATTTACAGATGCACTTAAGATCAGTACAAAGCACTTAATGTAAATTATTTTCCAATAGAAAAATATCATGGACAGACTCTGAAAACATCAAGCTCAATGAGCAAAGTCAGTTCTAAAAGGTCAGATACTGTCTGATTCTGTTCACATCAATGTCCAGAAAAGGCATTTCTATAAGGGGAGACAATGAGTTCGTGGCTGTCAAGAGGAGGGAGTGAGGAGTAACTTCTAATGGGTAGAGGGTCTCTTCTGGGGTGACTGGAATGTTCTAGGTGTGACAGTGGTGTGGCTGTGCAACTGTGTAATCATAATAAAAACCACTGGTTGATCTATCCTAAAAGGGGAAAGTTCACTAGAGGGTCTCTTCTGGGGTGACTGGAATGTTCTAGGTGTGACAGTGGTGTGGCTGTGCAACTGTGTAATTATAATAAAAACCACTGGTTGATCTATCCTAAAAAGGGAAAGTTCACAGCCTGTGAATTAGGTGTCATTAGGGTCCTTGGGTACCCAAAAATGTTAAATGCTTGACTGTGAGTGGAAAGGTTGGAAGTTCAAGTCTACCCAAAGGTGCCTTGAGCAACGGTCAGGGGATCTTGTTTTTGAAAGGTCACAGCCTGGACAAGCCTGTGGAGCTGTTCTACTCTGTACCCCTGGGGTCGCTGATGAGTGATGATCCACTAGGTGGCAGCTGGGAACAACGACCACCACAAAGGTGTAACTGAGAACAAAAGTTCTGACGAGGACTAAGGAGCAGTCAAGCACAAAAAGCCACACAGTGTCTGTCGTTTAAGTAAAAAATGCCCAGAAACAGGCAAATCCCTGGGCCTGGCGAAGCCAGCGGGATTCTGCTAACGGGTCTCATTTTGGGTGGTGATGAGAATATTCTGGAACCAGGCAGAGGTGGCTGATGGGTGCACAATGTGAATGTCCTAAATGCCTCTAAACTGAACTTAAAAACAGTCAACCCACTATTGTAAAATATCTAGAATGGGCAAGCGTGGCGAGATCAGAGTTGATTCGCAGTTAGTAGGGATGGGCAGAAGTGAGTGGAGAGGAAGGCACAAACTGGGGGATCCCCACCCTCCATCCCAAGTAATAGGAAAATTTGAGAACAGTTAACCAAGAAGGCTGACCATCACTGATAAACCTGCAGAAATGGCAAACGCTACATCTCCTACCATAAAACCAAGTGGCATGCATTATTTTAACGTGACAAATATTTTTTAAGGAAAGTAATGTGGGGAAAGCAGATTTAAAATTGATCTGACGTTCTGATAATACTTCGCTTAGAGCTGTCTCTGAGCCAATGGCTCCTGGGGGTATACGGCACCCCACACCCCATGACCCCACAGCGGGCACACACCCTGGGAGCGAGAGGCGGCGCCCCAGCCGCTGTATTGTCCCCCAGACTACCTGACAAGCCCAGCGCTGGCCGCGTCTGACCCATTCCCTGACCCCATGACAAAGGCCCTCTTTGTTCCCTGGTAATATCCTTAGCAGGTCTGTCTAGACGCCGCACTGTGGCAACAATTGTCCTGTGATGTCAACACGCCCTCGGCCAGCCCCTCCACGCTGGCTCAGGCAGAGACGGTCCAGGAGGCAGCCCAGCCCTGGCGAGGGAGGGGCACAGCTCACCTCTCTCGGCCAGCACTCAGGACCTACAGGAAACACTGCCATTCTAGGGAGACACACGGAGTTGTACCTCCATCCTCACAATACCCCACCTCGCAACGGTGTCTGGTGTGGGAACTGGACACTGTACAGGACCACAGTTCACTGGAGCTTCAGAAAAGACCCACACAGAGATGGAGAGAGACTCAGAGAGAAAGAGACAGAGTAACAATAGAGACATTGAGTAAAGTGAAGAGGGGACGAGAAAGAGAGTGAGAGGCTGGTGGCCAGGGAGGGATGAGGTTAACTTACACAGTAGACCCGAGAAATTCGCCGGCACAGAGAATAATCACCACCCACATTGTACAAGGCACACCAGGGTATACTTTCCTGGGGGCACACTGGACTTAGTCAATAGCCACACCTGATTGAGAACCTCTGCTTTCACCTAGGACCTCTAAAAAACCAAGTGGCAGCTCCCCATGACTGTACAGGGCCCCACTCACAATGTACTGTGTGAATCTCACACTCAATGCGAAAATGGGGGCCATGCAACTCCCTGTAGGGAAGGTCCTAGAACAGACAAAAGGCACTGATGGTGATGCAAGTCTGTACTTCTGAGTTACTGGGAAGAGGTTCAAGGGGGCTTCCGCCAGCAGAGACTACTCTAGATCTTGGTCTGCTCACAGGTGATGTCAGGATGCAAATATGCACAATTTCATGTTCTCAACATTCAGGCACTTCATGTTTTGTCAGTTGCTGTCAAATCAATTCCAATTCTTTTTTTCACTTCCAATTTTTGGCAGCCCCACCTGTCCAGGGTAAACAGGCTCTGGAGAGTTTGCACGGCTGTCCTTCCAGAAAGTTTGCCAGGGCCTTCTTTGGCTGTAGGGTCCGAACCACCAGCTTTCTAACCAGTAACTAAAAACTTAACCGTCTGTACCAGCCAGCAACTCTAAGATATCTAGACTGAGTAAGGTTGATGCCGTTTTAACTGCAGGTGGATCTTCTTGTTTTATAAACTTCAGGAGCCACGTGGGATGGTCTCCCGCAGAGGACAGGCAAGTTGGGAGACTGACAGAACAGACATTACCCCTCGGGCCGCCACAGGATTAAAAGGCTGCCACTCCCAATCACCCCAAGCCTGGAGGTGGAGGGATTCCCAAAGATTGTTTAATTGATTTTTCCTCTATTTAAGATGCAGATCACAGTGTCTGGGGCCCAGGAATTCAGACACACGCCTTTGTGTCCACTCAGGCCCGTGAAGCCTGTTGTCTGAAACCCCCACAAAGCCAGACACACACGGCTTCAGAAACACGCTGCTCCTTTATGTTTGGGCCCTGGGGAGAGGGCCGTGGACCCCTCCCACGTCCTGCCTGTAAAGTGAGGTGAAGATGAAGAAAAAGAGGAGGCGGCCTAGACTCTGGGGTCTGGAGCAGGGGAGATGCCAAAGGTGGGGGCCTCAACTGGGGGGCGGGTGGTGAAGCATTGAGACTTCACTTTGGACTTAAATTTGAGCTTGGAGGAGGACACTGAGGTGCCTTAAATCAAGGAGCTAATGGACTAGGATTAATATGGGGCTGACTCTGGCCCCGGCCATCTGATTTACACAAGAGGAAGACATCGTCCTCTTTCTGACTATTATCCCCCAGTCTGTCTGTCCAAATACTCTACTGGACAAAGACACCGGGAATCTTCTGAGATTCACTCTCCCCTCCACTAGTTCAGGACAGCAGAAAAGATTCCCTCAATCTGCAAGCTTCTCCTTCCCCAGCTGCCAGGAGAGGACAGCAAAGGTCACTGGGTCCCTTATCAAGTTAAGACATGGCCCTTGTCTGCCTGGTCCTCCTACTAAATTGCACTAGGGAATTCTCAAATGGGCCATACGGGGATCTATCTCTGTGTGAATGAAAAAGATTTTCACAAAAGGAGGAAAAACTGGATTACTCTTAGAGGAATAACGGTGAATCACATTTTCACAAAGCAGCTATTTTTATCCTCATCAGCCCTGAAGCCCTGGGTCTGTGGTCTCCGGTGGAGGTGTGGGGTACTTCTGAGCCAGTGTGGCTAATTCACCTCAAGTAACCCTCTTCACCACTCAGTCCATTAAAAGAGCCCAAGATCAGGCACAAACAGCCAAGCACTCGATGATTAGCTGAAAGGCTGGCAGTTCAAACCCACACAGAGGTGCCTTGGAAGATAGGCTGGCAACCTCCTGAAAGATGGAACACTGTGATTCTGCATGTGTGCACTTACCATGAGTGAGAATCCGCTCAGCAACACCACCACCATCCCTCCGACACCACCACCCCTCCGTGGGGATGCGGCAGCGGTGACGCAGTATGAGAGCTCTCGCTTTCCACACAGGAGATCTGGGTTCAATTCCCAGCCTCCATACCTCACACACAGCCAATCACCTGTCAGCAGCCTTCAGCTTACTATGAGGTCAAACAAGTTTTGGCAGTGCTTCAGATTAAAAGAGATTAGAAAGAAAGGTGTGGCAACAAATTTCTAAAATTCAGCTGGTAACCCAGGGGTCACCAGAGTCTGATCCACAATTTACTACAGGGATAGTAAAGGACTGGGCCGGGTTCTGCTGTGCTGTCATTTGGGGTCCCCTGGCAATGAATCAGGGATTAACTCTAGTGGCTAACAACACCTGGGGGAACTACAGGGAGAATTCAAATGCACACCAAATACTCCACACATGGCAAGTGGGCCACAAACGGAGCCACAGTGCTTTTCAGGGTTCTAGAAGAAGGTGAGTGCACCAGGATTAGATAGTCCAAGGACATGCCCCAGGGATGGCCGCTGTGTAGATTTCTCTCTCACAGGGGAGCCAGCCCCAACCCTGTGGCCACAAATTACCTGGACTGCGATCCAGCTGGCATTCACGGTGTGCTCCCCGAAAGGGCCAAACCCTAGAAAAATAGCAAAAACAGTAGGTCACTGAGGAATGTCACTGTGGGTGTCACTGCTGCTGCAGAAGGCACAGGAGCAGCTGTCACTGACAGCAACAAGGGATTGGTTCCAAGTTCCAGGGTGCCTCTGCCTTTCTGCTGTCAACAAGCCTAAGCACCTTCCCCCACCCCCTGCCCTCATCTCCACCCACCCCTCAGGCCCTACTCAGCTGTCTGTGTATGGGCTTCCCTTCTACACAGCTCCCCCTAAAAAGGGCACTGCAAGGTCTGCATAGCCACGTGATGTCCCCAGAATCTAGCCTGTCCACACTCCATGAAGCACACACAGCCCATGAGGAGTGGCCAATAAGGATGTGTGTGGTTCTCTCCCAGGCCAAGCCATTCAAATTTACCCCTGCCACTGCTTCCTACCCCCAACCCCAAGCTCCAGGCCCAACTTCTAAAACTTAACAGTCACTGTCTAAGTCGGGGCTACTGCTGATGTGCCAAGAGCCCCCTGAGGTGCTAAGCACTCCGTGTGGCATTGAGGACTCCCCTTTCAGGGACAAGAACTGATGGACCCATTTTACAGGAGTAGAGACAGAGGCACAGAAAGGGGAAGTTGGCTGCCCCAGATCACAGTATAAGAAAAGAGAAAGGCCAGGATTCTAAAGACGACGCATGAGATTTCACGTGGGATGCATCCCCTCTTCTACCCAGCTGATTAAGGTGCTTAAGTTTTGTTTTTTTTTAAAAAGCAGTCCCTAAATGTTCATTAAAATTATTAAAATAAAATTAAATTAAAAAAAGATAAACTTAAGGAAAAAAAGCTTCTAAGTAAAAGAGAAGTATGCAAGATCAGCCATCTCTAGAATGTTTTCCATGGCTCCCTAACTCTATTTTAGGACTTTGATTTGCCGAACACCAGGTTGCCAAGAAAATCTTGTTGTGGATTCATATGACACAACAAACTAAGATGAGGCTAGCTTAGTGGAAGGGGAAGTTATGGTATAGGCGAAGACATGCTGCTATGACAAGACAATCTGAGTCTCGTGGACTGAGCAAGCCTGGTGACAAGGGAAGAAACTACAGGAAGAGATTAAACAGGTGAGCCAGAAAGTTGAGGCAATCCACTCATTCTGTAACTTTTTTAAAAGATTTTTTTATTATTTGTGTACCATCCAATCAGATTTGATTGGTACAGAAGGAGAATGTTCCTCCTTCTCCAATAGAGCATCTGGTGGATTTGAACAACACACCTCTGGGATTGCAGTGCATATCCTTGCCACTAGGCCACCAGAGCTCGCCTCATTCTGTAACTCTTCAAATGCAGTTATTGTGATGATTTGAAACGTCCTCTGAGTGAGTCATTAGTGCAGAAAATATGTCTGGTATGACCATCTTCCAGCTCCACAAAGTCACATTTTATGACTCCAAAGGTGTACATAAGACTTGGCATTAAATTTCATCCTTCCACTTGGTACGTAGTTTCCTCAATTTTCACATGTAGAAAATTTACAAGAGCTTAATTATTGTTTTTAGGTGCCATCTAAAAAAAAAAAGATGGCAGGATTTCACGTGATGGTATGAATCAGATAGATTACATCTGTGGAAAGAACCACTGGAGAAGCTCAATATCAGCTATGAAAACTAGGCCAGGAGCTGACTGTGGAACAGACCACCAACTACTCAAATGCAAATTCAAGCTGAAGCTGAGGAAAATTAAACCAAATCCAAGGCAACCAAAATATGACTTTGAGTCTATCCCTCCTGAATTTCAGAACCATCTCA
>NW_006399795.1:18765226-18796475 GCF_000299155.1 Elephantulus edwardii
TGATGCAATGCCCTTTGCTGTCAGACAGGGTACCAGGCTGTTCATTCTGATAGGAGGTTAAATTAGGAGAGCCCTCCAACCCCTTCCTCTTGCCTAAGCCAAGTTAAAGTGTGGCTGCACCATTTGCAAGTGTCATGGCCTTTACTGAGCCTCAGCTTCCCTTCTGTGAAACAGAGATGGTGAAGATTTCACCAGTTCATGGAAAGAAAATGTCAGCTAGGCACGAGGCATGTAGTGAGTGCTCATTCATAACCCAGACACTGCAAAATGGCAAAAAAGGTCACAGACTCCCTGCCAGACGACTACACACACCTGTTGGACAGGTGAATGAGTGGCTTCTTCATCTTGCCTGGAATCAATCGCAGGGCCAGTCTGCCTCCTCCCTGGGCCTCATGAGCCACAAAAAACAATCCTGATTGAGAACCTGCTCCTGTCTCCCTCCCCCAGTGGGTTAAAGTGACACCCCCCACCTCAGAGGGGGCGGAAGCGGAGGTGCCACGTGGCCCAAGGCGGAGTCTACTGGAGAAGGAACAGTTACTTTGGGGAGTCAGAGACAACCGGCATTGGGTTTGCCCCACACTCGGACACACCCAAGCCAATCGCTGGGGCAGCTGGGAGACTTGGAGGCCGAGAGTCCCCAAGACCATCTCCCAAGGTGTCTCACCTGCCCCTAGCTCAAAGGACAGCCTCCAAAAGCGCAGGGCGAGGGGAGAAGGGAGTCCAAGGAGGTTCATTTGCCATCCTGGGCATTTCTTGCCCGCAACTCGGCCTTTGTCCCCTGAGGCCAAGGGTGGGAACAAGCCGACTTCGGGAGGAGCAGCGGGTTGGAAACCAGCCCAACAATCCAACCCGCGGGACAGCCAGAGGGCCAAGCAGGTGCCCAGAGGGTCACTGTCCCCCTCCGGGAGATAGAGGAGCCTATCTGCCTGGGGCCCCCACCCGGTTCCCGCTGTCCCAGCCCCTGGCCCCACTCTGTCGGTGGCCAGGACGAACGGGGCTCCGCCGACGATGACACCTTCAAAGCCGGCACGACTTGTAGCAAGTCTGCCCGGACCTCGGGCTGCCCTCCCGCCGCCGCCGGGCGCCTGCCCTCCGCCGCCGCCACTGCCGCCGCGATCGGCCCCAGCGCGCCCACCCACCCGCGTACCCGTCACCACCACCGCCTTCTTGGGCTGCTCCATGGCGGTTCCGCTGCCGCCTCCGACCCGCTCCCGGACCGACTGTCGCGCCCTCGGCCGCCGCCACAGCCACGGCTTCGGGCCCCGCCCCCGCCCGCTAGCCGACGTGCGCGCCCCCGGGACGAGACGCAGCGTGCGCGTCCCTAGCGCCACGCCCCCGCTCGCTGCCCCCTACCCCACCCTGCATGGCTCCCCGGCCTCAGTCTCCCTATCTGTGCAATGGGGACGGAGCATCCTGCCTGACCTGTCTCGGTCGTTTATTACCCAAATATTCCTTGAGCGTATGGATATTATCCTATCACTCACAACATTGTATTTCAGGATTTTGTTGTTGTTGATTGCCTTTGAGTCCAACACCACTCATAGCGACCCTATGAACAAAAGGCCTGAAGCCCCTTTACAACTACCGACGTTTACCAAAGTTCATAGAGTTTCCAGAGGCATATTATTTAGGAATTGCTCCTGCTTCCAGACCTGTCATAGTATGTTATTGTTATGTGCCATTGAGTTGCCTGCAATGGTTAGTGATGGACAGCCCCTCTTAACCCTTCCCTGCCCTGAGCCATTCTCAATAATTCCGACACACCTACCCTCATTGCCCCAGTTCCTGTATCAATCCGTCTCAACTGAGATCTCCCTCTTCTGCGTTGTCCGTCCATCCTTCTCAGCATGATGTCCTTTTCTAAGGACTGATCTTTCCTGGCCATGTGCCCAAAGTGAGATAGAACTTCAAAATCCTAGCCTCCAAGGAGATAGTTGGTTTCGCCATCTCCAAGACAGACCTATTTGTTTTCTTGACAGGTCATGGTATGTTCAGGACTCTTCTCCAGCACCACAACTTGAAGCCATTTATTCTTCTGTCATCCTTAGTCCAACTCTCTGAAGCATAACAAGTAATTGAGAAGAATATGGCCTGGATTAGGCACACCTTTGTATCTAGACTGACATCGTTGCTCTTCAGCCCTCTGGAGAGGACCATGACAGCAGATTTTCCCAATGAAATCCTCTTTTGATTTCCTGTCTGCTGGTGTTAAGAGTGTTTATTGTAGGGAGCTCTGGTGGCCTAGTGGCAAGAAGCTAAACTGCAATCCCACAGGTACTTGGTTCGAATCCACTAGATGCTCTGATGGAGGAGGGGCAATCTCCTCCTGTACCAGTCAGATCCAGTTTGGCAGTACACGCATAAAATAATAAAATAAAAAAGAGTGTCAATTGTGTATCCAAGCAACCTGTAATTGCTAACAATCTCAATCTCTTCTCCACACTGAATGGTTCAAAATAAGGAAAGGAGTGTATCAGAAGTGGATGCTAATTGTGTTTCCTAGTCTATCTCATTCTGAGAGATATACCAACCTCTGTCCACCATGGGTAACCTTTATGGCATTTGGCATACAAGTGGTACAGCTTTCAGTATCAAAACAATCCCATTAGCGCAAACAGCAAACTGACAGACAAGTGCTGTACCATTTAGAACAATGTTCTCCCCAAATACAATTAACGCCAGGCTCTAGGGCCACAGGCCTGTGGGCCCAACTGACTTTTTAATACAAAGGCCCACTCACCAGGTCCTAACTGATTTAAAGAAGAGTCTCCCAACCTGATTGTTAACTAGACCAATCGGCTTACACTGGGAAAATTTACAGTTAGGGAACCTCTCCAAATTATTGAGCAGTAATGATGTCAGTTTGAGGAATATGGTGCATCTGATTCAGGCCATAGTCTTCTTTCCTTTTTTTTATTATTAATTTTAATGAATGTTTACAGAGACTTTGGATTTCCATTCACTTATTGTTGCTTTTTTCTCCCTGCCCACCCTTCTCCTCCCCAGTTCGCTCTTCTCTTTGAAAAGTAAAAGAAATTTTAGGGGAGCTCTGGTGGCCTAGTGGCAAGGAGCTGCAACTACAATCCCAGAGGCACACGGTTCGAATCCACCAGATGCTCTGCCGAGAAAAGGAGGGACAATCTCCTCCTGTACCAGTCAGATCTGATTTGACTGTACACACAAACAAAAATTAAAAAAAAAAGAAAAGTAAAAGAAAAATTCTTCTTCATTGTTATACAATCCCTCCCCTCAAGTCCACTCCACTATGCAGCCTTCATTCTGGACTCACATCATGACAATAATACCTAATCATATATTGCTTTTAATCAGTTCTTTCCCTCATCTGTTTCAATGAAGTATACATTATTTATCCCATCTTTCTCAGCCTCTCCTCAACCCCAATGTCAGTCCCATTTTACAACAATGGCACTATGCAATAGTTGTCCTTTTGTGACTGAGATATTTCACTCCGCATAATGTCTTCAAGGGCCATCCATTTTGTATAATATTTCATGAATTCTTTGTTTTTCAATACAGCATAGTATTCCATTGTGTGAATATACCAGAGCTTCTCTATTCATTTGTTTGTTGATGGGCACATAGGTTGTTTCCAACTCTTCGCTATTATGAACAAAGCTGCGATAAACATGGGTGTGCAAGGCCATGGTCTTTCTGATCACTTGATATGCATCCAAGAGCTGGACAGTAAATAAGGATGACAAAAAAAGAATTCATGGCTTTGAGCTGTGGTGTTGAATAAGAGCACTGAACATCCCATGGACATTGAAAGAACAAAGAAGATATGTGTTGGACAGGGTGCAGCTAGCATGCTCTTTAGAGGCAAGAATGAAGAGATTTCATCATCAATTGTTGTTGTTATGTACCATCGAATCGCCCTCAACTCATAATAACCCTGTGTACAACCACCCTAAACCCTGCTCTATCCTGTGCCAATCTTATTGTCTCTGACATACCCATGCCCATTACCCCAGTCACTGAATCAGTCCATCTCATAAAGAGTCTTCCTCTCTTACATTGTCCTCCACCCTCATAAGAATGATGTCCCTCTCCAAGGACTGGTCCTGCCTCGCAACATGTCCAAAGTATATCAGACAAAGCTTCAGAATTCTTTCCTCCAAGAAGCGGCTTGGTCTCACCCTCTCTAGGATTAGGATTAACCTCTTTGTTCTCCTAGCAGTCCATGATATATTCAATCTCCTCTCCAGTACCACAGGTCAAAGATATTAATTCTCCTTCTATCATCCCTCATCTTTGTCCAGCTTCCTGATGCATAGCAGGTAATTGCAAAGACAATGGTCTGGATCAAGCGCACTTTAGTCTCCATAAAGAAATTGGTGACCTTTCATCAACAATAGGTAGGGTCTTTTCCTTGGAGAAGAACATGATGCTAGGAAGGGTGGAGGGTCAGCAAAGGAGGGGAAGACCCTTGATCAGCTGGATTAACACAGTGACTGCCTTGATGGGCTCTTGTGTGAGAATGGCTCAGGAAGTTAGAACAGGGTTCAGATCCTTTGTTCTTGGGGTTCCTGTAAGCGATGCCACTCGATGGCACTTAACAACAGCAATAATATCACCCAGAGCACCTGAACTCCTTGTGAGAAAGGTGTTTTAACCTCTTCCTATTGTTGTTGTTAAGTACCGTAGACAATTGTCGTAGACAAATCATAGCGACCCTATGAACAAAAGACCTGAACAATTAGATAACTTTCATCATTTCTCCAAGTTCATATGGTTTCTGGAGGCAAGCTATTTCAGAAGTGGATGCCACTCCTGCTTCCAAGCTTGTTTTAATCGGGGAGCTCCACCAAACACTGTCCATCATGTTGTTGTTGTTGTTGTTTGGTGCCTTTGAGTCGTAGACTACTCATAGCGACCCTATGAATGAATGGCCTGAGCACTGTTTGTACATAGAGTTTCCGGAGGCAAGCCCTTTCGGAAATGGATGCCACTCCTGCTTCCAGGCTTGTTTTAGTAGGGAAGCTCCAGCCAACACTGTCCACCATGGGTACCCATTACCATGACTGGCACATCACTGTCACAGTGTTCAGCATCACAGCAACATGAGTTACCTCTGTACAGCAACGCACAGACCAGTGCTATACTACCAAGAAGAGTGTTTGGCAGGAAAACAATTTGAACCCGGCCGAGGGCCCCAGATGAAAATCACCCACCTTCGGCTTGGTCATTTGACACATCAGTGTCACAGTGTTTAGCATCACAGCAACCATGAGTTACCTCTGTATAGCAAATGGACAGACTAGTGCTATACCACTTAGAAGAATTTTTTACCAAAAGCAATTAAAACCAGGCCTGAGGGCTGCAGATTAAAATAGCTTGCCTCCGGAAACCCTATGAAATTGGAGAAACGATGAAAGTTATACAATTGTTCAGGTCTTTTGTTCATAGGGTCGCTATGATTCATCTACAACTCCATAGCACTTAACAACAACAACAACATAGAGAGAGTTCTGTGGGTCTGGTAAGTAGAAAGTTATGCTACTAAATCAAAGGTGGGTGATTTTAATGGTTGATGTGATGCTGAACACTGTGACACTGATGTGCCAAATGCTCTTCCTATTACAGATAAGAAAACTAAAGAGGGGAGCTCTGGTGGCCTAGTGGCAAGAAGCTGCACTGCAATCCCACAGGTGCGTGGTTTGAATCCACTAGACGCTCTGCTGGAGAAGAAGGGGCAATCTCCTCCTGTACCAGTTAGATCTGATTTGATGGTATACACACACACAAAAATTATAAAATATTTTAAAAAAACACCCTAAAGAATCATTCTGGGCAGTTAAAAGGATAAGAGAATAAGAAGGTGCCACCTACCTTGGTTGGATCATGCCAGAAATTTCTTTGAGCGTGATTTTAGTAGGGGCCATTCGAATGGATTAATACTGTGACTGTAACAATGGGCTCAAGTGTGTCAGAAATTATGAGGATGGTGCAGGATATGGGACAGGGTCCAGTTCCACTGTTCTAGGGTTTCTATGAATTGCAGTTGACATGACGGCACATAACAACAACATCTGGAAGTTCTCTGCAGGTTCCACCTTGCTAGGACGATGTTGTGGTTCCAGAGGTCTTTAAACTTCCTGCCTGCCATGTCCTTCTGGCTTATCCCATACCAGCCTCCATGCCCTCTAACAGCCTAACTAACAAAGCATGCTCCAGGGCCTTTTGCTCTTCATCTATGTGGAATGTTCCGAGACAGAAGTCTGGTTCCTCCTCAACTTGAATGTCGCTTCATCCAAGTGTCCTTCTTCCCCTCACTGACTGAAGCCACCCTCCCCTGGGGCCAATTGTTGTTATGTGCTGTCAAGTCATCTGCGACTCATAGCAACCCTGTGTACACTTTGAACCCTCTGAACTCTGCCCTGTCCTGAGCCAGTCTCACTGACTCCAACACACCTATTCCTATTACCCCAGTTACCAATCCATCTCCTCAGAGGTCATCTTCTCCTGCACTGTCCCACCCTCCCGAGCAGGATGTCCTTTGGTCCCTTCTGGCCACGTGCCCAAAATATGTGAGACGGAGTTCAAAATCCTAGCCTTCAAGGAGAAACTTGATTTCATCCTAAGGTATTTCTATTTTGTTTTCTTGGCAGTTCATGGTATGTTCAAGACTCTTCTTTTTTTTAAAAAAAAAATAAGTGTGTGTGTACCGTCAAATTAGATCTGACTGGTACAGGAGGAGATTGCCCCTCCTTCTCCAGCAGAGCTTTTGGTGGATTCAAACCATGAACCTTGGGGATTGCAGTGCAGCTTCTTGCCACTAGGCCACCAGAGCTCCCTTCAAGACTCTTCTCTAGCTCCACAATTCAAAGGCATCGATTCTTCTTCTGTCATCCTTAATCCTTGTCCAGCTCTCTGATGCCAAGCAAGTAATTACTGCCAGGTCCACGGCCCTATCTTATTTCCTTTTTAACTCTCTTCGTATTATCACATTCAGAAATAACTTCCTTTGTGTTGAACTCTGGTTGCATAACTGTGAACCCCTCTTCTGCTAACTGTGACACCCTTGGGTTTCGGCTCATCCAGAGGTTATGAGATGAAAGAGAAAGGTCTGCAATCTACTTCCATGAAGATGGCCTCTGCTGTTGTTAGATGCCCTTGAGTTGACCCTGTGTCATAGCCAGCTCAAGTTCAAGAGAACCATAAAAATTCCAGTCTAGGAAACACCGTGGAGCAGTTCTCCAACAGACAAGCAAGCAACAGAAAGCTAGCACTAAAAATAATATTCTGAAAGGGAAAGTGGCCTTTTTAGTCTAGCAGGACTATTGAAAAAGAGGACCCCTTAGCAGAGTGGAGCCCTTCATCTTCTTAGCCTTGAAGCACAATTTTGAGGAAGAATTTATAAAGTTTAAATCTTTTTTTTTTTTAACGATTGTGGTTTCTGTCGCTGCCCTGCAAACTATAGCTTTGCTATATAACATTGCCTGTGTTAACATAATAATAGAACCTTCTGACCTTATAGCAAAGATGACCTTTTAATGAATACAAAAAACCATCTCCTGTTTTAAATTTAAACTGCATTACTGTTAGGTTTGTTCTGAACCACAGGCTTTCTTATCTACCAACATAGAGAAATGATGATAGTTATAGAACAGTGTTCATGTCTTTTGTTCATAGGGTTGCTATGAATCATACTCACTGACACTCAACAACAACAACATCCTTCTTTATATGATGTGCTGAATCAAAGTGTTTTATTCTGAGACAGTTCCAACCAGGCGGGCCTTATTGAGCTAATGCAGACATCACAGGCCCAGGAACATTCCCAAAAGTGAGTAGCCTACACACTGCTACATGTTCCCTCTTAACCTGTAGCTCTCCTAAGAGCTTTCACGAATTTTATGAAGACCAAGGCGTCAGGATATGGAGGAAGACTCAACAACACAATATGCAGATGATACAACCTTGCTTGCCTAAAACAAAGAGGACTTTAAACACTTGCTGCATAAGATCAAAGGCTACCGCCTTCAATGTGGATTACATCTCAACATCAAGAAAACAAAAATTCTAGCCCCTGGTCCAATAGGCAACATCATGATGGATGGAGAAAGGATTGAGACTGTCAATCACTTCATCTTACTTGGATCCACAATGAATCCGTTTGGACCAGCAGTCAGGAGATCAAGAGATGTATTTGGGAGGCTGGACTTTAAGAGAGAGAATGAGGCATCAGGATTAGAGGAAGACTCATCAACAACCTACATTATGCAGATGACACAATCTTTCTTGCTGAAACTGAGGAAGACATGAGGCATTTGCTGCAGAAGGCCAAGGATTGTAGTCTTCAATATAAGTTGAAGCTCAACATCAAGAAGACAATGATTCTCACCAGGATAGATGGAGAAGTGATTGAGGTTGTTAACAATTACAGCTTGCTCGGTTCCACAATCAGCACTCTTAACTCCAGCAGTCAGGAAATCAAAAGATGAATTTATAAAATACTCGAGCACCACAACAAGATAAAAGTAAATAACCCAATTGAAAAATGGGCACGGGATATGAACAGACACTTCACCAAAGAAAACATTCAGATGGTAAACAAATACATGAAGAAATGTTAAAATCTCTAGCTCTAAGAGAGATGCAAATCAAAACAATTATGGGATATCATCTCACTCCACTAAGAATAGCAAAATTTAACAGAACAGCAAACATCAAATGCTGGCGAGGTTATGGAGAAACTGGAACCCTTATTCACTGTTGGTGGGAAGGTAAAATGGTGCAATCACTATGGAAGGCTATGTGGTGCTTTCTCAAAAAGTTGTAAATAGAAATACCATTTGACCCAGCAATTCCTCTACTGGGAATATACCCTAAAGAAACCATAACTGTCACCCAAGCAGATATATGCACACCCATGTTTATTGCGGCTTTGTTCACAATAGCAAAGAGTTAGAAACGACCCAAGTGCCCATCAACAAACGAATGGATAGAGAGGCTCTGGTATATTCACACAATGAAATACTATACAGCATTGAAAAGCAAGGAACTCATGAAATATTATGCAAAATGGATGACCCTGAGTAAAATATCTCAGTCACAAAAGGACAGATACTGCATAGGGCCACTGTTGTAAAATGGAACTGACATTGGGGTTGAGGAAAGACACAGAAAGAGGGAAGGAATGATGTGTACTGCATTGAATCAGATGATGGAGAGAATTGTTTGAAAGGGATAAATGATTTTGTATTATTGTCATGACAGGAGTCCAGAATGAAGGCTGCACAGTAGAGTGGACGTGGGAGGGAGGGATTGCATAACAATGAAAGAGTTTTTCTTTTACTTTTTAAGCAGAAGAGTGAATTGGGGAGGAGGGGGTGGGCAGGGAGAAAAGTGCAACAATAAATGATTGGGAACCCTAAGTCTCTATAAACTTTCGTTAAAATTCATGAAAAAGAAAATAATGTGAGAAAAATTTAAAAAAGTAAATAACAAAAGGGGGAATAAAGATTAATTGCATTGGGGAAAATCTGCTATCAGGGACCTCTCCAGAGTACTGAGAAACAACGATGTCAGTCTAGAGACTAAGGTGCACCTAATCCAGGCCATAGTCTTTGAAATAACTTCTAGGATGACAGAAAAAGAATTGATGCCTTCGAATTGTGGTGCTTGGAGAAGAGTCTCGAACATACCATGGACCACCAAGAAAACAAATAGGTCTGTCTTGGAGAGTTTCTCCTTGGAGGCTAGGAATTTGAAGCTCTGTCCCACATACTTTGGGCACACCTTTGGAAGAGTGAAGGGACAGTGCAGGAGAGGAAGACCCCAGATGAGATGGATTGATACAGTACCCGGGGCAATGGGGATGGATGTTATATGAAATAAGCAAGTAAAATCTTGCCAAGGATTGTTTAACAATAGCTGGAACAGTACATCAGCAGGAAACTGCTAGAAAGTCAAGCTGGTTATAAAAGAGGCCATGAAACACGGTATATCACTGCCAATGTTAGATGGATCTTCACTGAAAGCAAAGACTATCAAAAAAGTTTACTCCTGTTTCATTGACTATGCAAAGGCATTTGACTGTGTGGATCATAACAAATTATGGCTAACTGTAGGAAGAATGGGAACCTCAGAACACTTAATTGTGTGGCAAGCCTATACATAAAGGAAGAAGCAGATGTCCAAAGAGGACAAGGGAACACTACCTCATTTAAAATAAGGAAGGATGTGCTTCAGGATTGTAGCTTTTCTCCATTCTTATTTAATCTGTATTTTACCTGGATCCACAATCAACACCCATGGTAGCGGCAATTAGAAATCAAAAGAAGTCATACACTGGGTAAACCTGCTGGCAAGGGCCTCTCCAAAGTGAGAAAAAAGAAGGGTGTCAGTTTAAAGACGGGTGCACCTAATTTGAGCCATGGTTCAACAGCTCCCTGCTGGGAAAGTTAGAGGGTCAAAGAAAGGAAAGAAGACCTTCAGTGATTGACGTTGTGACTGTAACAATGGATGGTGCCGAACACAGATTCCTACGTGTTGTCCACAGCATCACTATAGACAACTCAATGGCACCTAAGAGCAAAAACAGCTACATATGAGTGCCAGAGGGCTGTGTGTGCAAAGGTAAGAAAGCACTAGATCACTAGCATTTCTGAAATAGCATTTTTAAAAGGAGAAGTGTCTCTTTATAATCAGATAACTGAAGAAGGCTTCCTTGACAGGCCAGAGCCCGTTAACCTAGAAGGATAATCCTGACGTACACCTCCTTATTAAGAGTTATTATTTAATTCTTTCCCTTTGCTTCTCCACCTAGCTGAAATTCTATTGCTGACGGTCACTCCGTTTTGTTAACACTGGACTTTCTGCCTTGTATCAAAGATGACTTTTTCAATGAATAAGAATAAAACTTTTTTAATGGCTAGGAAGGAAATGAACGGGACGTTTTCAATTATTAGGAGGGAACGCTTTTCAATGACTAGGAAGGAAAACTGGTCTACATTTTGACTGCATTATTGTTAGGTTTGCTCTGAATCACAGACTTTCCTATTTTTCCCGTTTCCTTTCCCTCTTTGTAGGATATGCTGAATCAAAAGTACTTCTTCCCTCTGAGACCGTTCAGGCCAGGAAGGACATTATTCAGCCCTATGCAGAGATCACAAGGCCCAAGAGTACACCCTAGCTGGCTCCATATGTTCCCTCTTAACCACCTTTAACTCTGCTCAGAGCTTTCCCGTGTCAGGGGAGTGACCCCTTGTATGACCTAAGAAGGCAGCCGTCTTGAAAGGCGACGTTCCCAGGTGACCAAGTGCCTAACCAGATAGACTCCATCTTGAAAGAAGAAAACCTGTAGTGCGTGTTCTGTGATGATTCAACAGCTAACCAGAAAGACGCCAGGTGAGAGGCGCTGGTTCAGATCTGCTGTTCCCAGGGTCGCCATGAGTCATATCTGACTCGACAGCATTCTGACAAGAACCTTGAGCACTGCGTTCCATTAAGAGCTATTTCTATGACATAAAAAGGACAAGAGCAACTCAAACGATTTCCTAAGGATCTGAGGGGACAGAGAGTTTCTGATAATGGTGGAGGAGCAACTTGGGAAAGAGGACAGAGGTGAAGCAGGCCATCAATGTCCTTCAATAGTGCACGTAGAAATAGTTAAACTGCTGTCTGCTTTCTGTGTCTCTTCTTGACATCCACAAACTGAAATTTTAAAAGGATAAAAATAGCCAGAAGAAGAAAGCTGACTTTCTGACCATGTCCACAGGTCACACTGTTTCTACTTGTCACTAAAGAGGGAACTTGCTGTGCCCTGGGCCCCAACCACACACAGGGCCTGATCCCAACACTGCAACTTGTGTGCTTTTCAAGCCTCAGGAAAAGCCTTGATGGGGCAAGAGAGGAACTATTACAATCCCTTTTTGCCACTATAAAAACTGAGGCTGTGAAGAGCTAAGCCATGTATCTAGGATTGCTACTGACCTTTCCCCAGTGGTCTTGGCCTTCCCTCAGTCCAGTCTCAGGGTGTTGATGAAAGGCTTGCTCTCTGTCCCCGCCCATTGCCAAGGCCAAGGTTCTCTGGACCGCTGGCAGGAGCCCTTGTTTGTTGATCTCTCACAAGCTCTAGCCAGAGGCCACATGCTCAGCAGCTATTTTGGTCCCTGGCAGCGTCAGGTAAAATTCCGAAAATCTGAGAGCTGGCTGGCCTGGCCGTGGGAGCCAGACACAAGCCAAGAAGGAGACAAGAAAAGACCCCAAATCACCCAAACTCAGGTTTCCCGACCTGGACATTAATAAGGGTCTGGTGCCAGAGGTGCATGGTTCAAATCCACCAGATGCTCTGCTGGAGAAGGAGGAACAATCTCCTCCTGTACCAGTCAGATCTGATTTGACAGTACACACACACACACACACACACACACACACACACACTCTAAATTAAAAAAAAAATAAAAATAAGGGTCTGGTGCCGAAAGTGAAGGCGTCCCCGGGTGGTGCAAAAGGCAAACGTGCTCGGCTGCTGATTCAAAGGTCGGAGGTTCAAGTTCACCATGATGCTGAGCTAAAGCCAAAGCTTCTCCAGCAGTTCGAATCCACCCGCAAGTTTTGGGGGAGAAAGTTGGAGAATCAGCCATTGAAAGACCATGGAGTGTAACCATGTCTAACACACAAGGGATCAGCAGGGGTCAGACTTCTCTGAATTATAGCTGTTTTGGGGTGCTGCGGAGCACATGTACAGCCAGGAATGGGGAAACACGGAGGTTTCCCCATGCAAGGTTTCCCCCCAGTTACACTGGCAGGAAAGTGCAGAGAATCGATGGTGCCCAGGATCGGGAGGGTGGAGGGTCACCCACAGCTGGCAGGTATGGACAGAGAGAAAGGCCAGTGTCCCCTGGGCCTCAACCACACGCAGGCCCAGTTTTAAATAAGTTTTTTTTTAAAAAAAAAAACTTCGCAAAAGTCTTAGAGGCCTTCCTAAAGATACCATTTTGCATGTTAGGAAACTGAGGCTCAGAGTGGCTAAGTAAGTCCCAGGTCTCACACACACACAATAGCTTGTTGTTGTTGCTGTTAACTGAAGGTGACCTCACGCACAAAGGAACAAAACACTGTCCAGGTTGCACTGCTCCATGCCCGACTGTGGACCCAACTGTCCAGATCCATCGTCTTCGTAGGCAGACTTTCAGAATTTGATCTCCAGGCCTTTCTTTCTAGTCTCAAAACCCAGGTCTCAAAGTGCCACTGAAACCTACTCAGCATCGCAGGAACACACAAGCCTCCACTAACTGTAGGTGAGATGCAGTAGCCGAGAATCAAACCCTGATCTCCTGCATGGAAGGCAAGGATTCTACCACTAATCTATCCTGAGTCAATCTCACTGTCTCAGACACACCAGTCTTTCCCCCCCAGCCTGCCCCCCTTTAGCCCAGTCACTGTATCAACCCAACTCATCCAGGGTCTTCCTCTCCTGCACCAACCACTCACCCTTCCAAGCATGATGTCCTTCTCCAAGGACTGGTCCCTCCTGGCAACTTGTCTGAAGTACATGAGAGGGAGTGAGCTCTGATGGCCTAGTGGCGAGAAGCTGCGTAGCAATCCCGAAGGCACTCAGTTTGAGGCCACCAGCTGCTCCACCAGAAAAGGATGGGCACTCGCCTCCAGTGTGATTAACTGCCTCTGAAAACCTGCCAGAAGTTCAGCTACGGGTCGGTTCCTACTCCATGGTACACACCAACAATAACAACAAGGTGAGACTAAAAGGAAGAAACTGCACTTCAATTCTTAAGGCTCACAGTTCCAGTTTACCAGCTGCTCCGCGGGAGAAGAATGTGTAACTAATCTCCTCCAGTAACGGCCTCTGGAAACCTGCTGCAGGTCAGCTGTGGGTTGGTTCTGACTCAGTGGTACCCAACAACAGCCACCTGGTTTCACTCTCTCCAGGATAAACCTGTTTGTTCTCTGGGCAATCCATGCCATATGTTCAATACTCTTCTCCAGCACCACAGCTCTGTCATCCTTAGTTCCTGCTCCCATGCAATGTCTAAGACAGGAATGTTAACATAGAGAATGGTGTCACACAGAATAGCATCATAGGGCAAATGTTTCTTGTTGCTATATGCCGCTGAGTACCCTGGGACTCTGTAGCAACCTATGCACAGCAGCTCTGAACCCTGCCCCGTCCTGAGCCGGTCTCACTGACTCTGACACACCTACTCTCATTGCCCTCATTACTGTATCAACCCATCTCACCGGGGTCTTCCTCTCCTGCACTGTCCCTCTACCCTTCCGAGCATGATGTCCTTCTCCAAGAACCAGTCATGTGCCCAAAGTATGTGAGAGAGAGCTTCAAAATCCTGGCCTCCAAGGAGAAACTTTATTTCACCCTCTTCAAGACAGACCTATTTGTTTTCTTGACGGTCCATAGTATGTTCAAGACTCTTCTTCAGCATGACAATTCAAAGGCATTTGATACCAAGACGTATCCAACAAGGGACTCATCTCTTAAATGTCTCAAAAACTCCAACATTTTGGGGAGCTCTGGTGGCCTAGTGGCAAGAAGCTGCACTGCAATCCCAGAGATATGCGGTTCGAATCCACCAGATGTTCTGCCAGAGAAGGGGGGGCAATCTCCTCCTGTACCAGTAAGACCTGATTTGATGGTACACACACAAAAAGAATAATAAAATAAAATTTAAAAAATTTTTAAAACCCTCCAACATTTCAATAAGAATAAGACAAGCAACCCAATTACAAAATGAGCAGAGGATATGAAAAGATGTTTCACCAAAGACACTCAGATGGCCAACAAACACATGACTAAATGTTTATGATCAGGAACTCTGGTGGCCTAGTAGCAAGAAATTTTGCTGTGATCCCAAAGGACCACGGTTTGAGGCCATCAAATGCTTCCCTGGAGAAGGAGGGGCAATCTCCTCCTCTGCCAGTCAGATCTGATTGGATGGTACACAACAACAACAAAAAAAATGCTCACGATCGATCATTATCTATTAGAGAGATGCAGATCAAAATGACAATGAAATGTCATCTCACATCAGTAACAAAAGTCAAATTCAACTAGACAGTAAACAACAGTGAGAGTGTGGAAACATTGGAACAGGCTGGTTGTCAGGGGTTGTAACATTATGCGACCATCTTGGAAAGCAGTTTGTCACTTTCTTAAAAAGTTGAAAATGGAAATGTCATTTGACCCAGAAATTTTACTTCTAGGTATATATCTTAAAGAAAGAAATAAGAGCTGTTGAGCTCTGGTGGCCTAGTGGCAAGAAGCTGTACTGCAATCCTAGAGGTGAGCAGTTTGAATCCACCAGATGCTCTGCCGGAGAAGGAGGGACAGTATCCTCCTGTAGCAGTTAGATCCAATTTGATGGTACACACAAAAGAAAAAGAAAACTTTTTTAAAAAAGAAAGAAAGAAGAGCTGCGGCATGAACAGACATACACACACCCATGTTTATTGTAGCATTACTTACAATAGCAAAGTAATGGAAATAATTCAAGTGTCTATCAGTGGAGGAATGGTTGAAGAAACTACTGTATAGTCAGTCACACAGTGGAGTGGGGTGCAATAATGAAGACCCCGTCAAACACTGCATAACATGGATGAATCTAGGGAACATTATTTAGAGTGAAGTCAGTTAGCCACAAAAGGACAAATATTGTATAAGACCATTGTTATGAAAGCTATGGAAAAGCTTATATACAGATAAACTCATCTTCAGATGGTTATCAGGGATGGGAAAGGAGTAATTTTCATTTCCTTCAGCCTCGATCTGAACTAGCTCGTGAGTGAGTGTTAGTCTGTTCCACAATCGCCACGTGGCCTGATTTTAATTGCCAGTATTGAATTTCTCCAATGATTCTTTCTGCAGATATCGTCAATCTGATTCTTGTGCAGTCATCAGGTGAGGTCCATGTGCAAAGTCACCTTTTGTATTTTAAATAAAGGTATTTGTGATGAAAATACCAAGGATGGAAAAGGAGAGAGAAGGCATAAAACCGTAATGTGCTGTATATGCACAAGAGGCAGGTTCAGGTACCGTAATGTTTGGAAAGGTGGAGAGACAGTGCAAGAGAGGAAGACCCTCAATGAGACGGATTGATTCAGTGACTGGGGTAATGGGGATAGGTGTGTCAGAGACAATAATACTGGCACGGGATAGAGCAGGGTTTAGGGCTGTTGTACACAGGGTCCCTATGGGTCGCAGGTAACTCGATAACACATAGCAACAACAATAACAATGTGCTGTATAAACGTGATAATCAGTTTTTCAGCTAAACCGCCGCCATGTTTGAGCACACACAGTACTGTTTTGCTGTATCAGTGTTACGTAAGGCTAAGCGTAGCGGGTGCAAAGTGTTATATGGTTAGTGATTAACGTGCCACTGTGACAGAGGGCCACCTTTGTTCTCAGCACTATAAAAACTTTATGGGAGGATTCTCCTCGACTCGCCTTTCCTCTTTCTGTGTGAGCTGCAATAAAAGTGACGTCTAAGCTTCCCATAACTCCTCACGCTTTTTTTCACATTGACCACTGAACTTGAGCGTCCAACCTCAGTTGAGCCGCTTGGACATGACATGTCATCAAGTTGAGTCCAACTCACAGTGACCCTGTGAACAACAGAGCTGACCTTGCTGTACCTGCGCCATCATCACGATCACTGATATGCTCCGGCCCCTTGTGACAGTCACTGTGTCAATCATCTTGTTGCGGTCTTCCTCTCTTTCTCGAACCCTCCATCTTTGCCAGCATGAAGTTTTTTCCAAGGATTAGCTTTTCTTGACCATATGCCCAAAGTATGTGAGATGAAGCTTCACTATCCTTGCCTCTAAGAACCATCATGGTTGCCCTTCCTCCAAGACAGACTTGTCTGTTTGTTTGACAGTTCATAGCATAGTCAGTACTCTTCTCCAACACCACAATTTAAAGGCATCAATTCTTCTGTCATATTTGCTCATTGTCCACCTTTCAGATGCATAGGTAGAAATTGAAAAAATGATGGCTTGGATCAAGTGCACCTTAGTCTTTAAACTGACACCCTTGCTCTTTAGCACTTTGGAGAGGTCTTTGACAGCAGACTTTACCCAGTGTAACACATCCTTTTGTTTCCTTACTGTTGGTAGAAATAGATAAAATTCTTACTTTTCAAAGTAAGAAAAGGGCAATCCACAATAAGGGGATGATAGACATTGTGGGTTGTTGTTGCTGTTGTGTACTGAGTCAGAACAGGTCCACTGCTGGCCCTGTAGCATGTTTTCATAGGCAGTTAATAGCTCAGGGGGAGATTGCCCATTGGCTTTGAACCATGTACCTTCAGGATTGCAGCACAGCTTCTTGCCACTAGGCCACCAGAGCTCCCTAGAAATAGTGGGTATTGTAATTAATATTAAAAAACAAAATGTGTTTGAATATGTTTTGTAAACTTTCACTCAAATCACAATTTTTTCTAAATAAAATGGACCTGTAAGCTGAGATATAGAAAAATAAGCATGATAACATCTCTAAGTCAATCAAGAGACAAATAACACATCCAGTCCCTTCTGCCCCAGGCCACCTCCTTTTCACACTGCTATAATTCCCACATTAATTTATGTGAGCTTGTAGAGCCATCTCTTTCTCTCCCTGATTTATTAATTCCAGGACAGAGAGAAATTTGGTTTTGGTTATTGTTTGCTGTTAACAGTGACCTACACACAGTTGTTGTTGTTGTTATGTGCCATTGAGTCACCTGCAACTCATAGCGACCCTATGCAATAGCTCTGAAGCCTGCTCTGTTCTGAGCCAGTCTCTCTGACTCCGACCCACCTACTCCTATTGCCTCAGTTACTGTACAAATACATCTCATCCGGGCTCTTCCTCTCTTGCGCTGTCCCTCTACCCTTCCAAGCATGATGTCCTTCTTCAAAGGTTAGTCCCTTCTGGCAACCTGCCCAAAGCATGTGAGACAGAACTTCAAAATCCTAGCCTCCAAGGAGAAACTTGGTTTCACCCTCTCTAAGACAGACCTATTTGTTTTTTTGGCAGTCCATGGTGTGTTCAAGACTCTTTTCTAGCACCGCAATTCGAAGGCATAAATTCTTCTGTTATCTTTAGTCATTGTCCAGCTTTCTGATGAATAGCAAGTAATTGTGAAGACCATGACCTGCATTAGGCACACCTAAGTCTCTAGACTGACATTGTTTCTTCTCGGTGGTCTGGAGAGGTCCTTGACAGCAGACTTGAATAAACATACTGTATCAAGCAAAATCTTCCACACCAGAGTTTGGCTCCAGAAAGAAGCTGAATATCTCTTTGGCTTTCCCCTCCTCAGAGCAGTAGTGGGTTTTGGAGGCCTTTTGGAAGACTTGGGCTTGGACTTGGACCTCGCAACCAAGGACTAAGGCCCTACCCCTGGAGTCTCAAAGGCCCTCTGGACTTCTCAAACCACTGCTGGGCAAGGTGGGAGGGAAAGTGTAAAACAAAAAAAAGGTGCCATTAGAACTCATCTGACTTCAGGGGGAAAGAATTGGCAGCACCTGATTCCTAAGAGGCTGAGGTCAGACACACCATGACCCCCCAGCCTCTGTACTAATTCTGGTGGGAGCCTTCCCTCTCCAAGAATTTTCTCTGCTGAATTCTGTAACACAACACTCTTAGATCACTCTCATAGTCGTGGGGTTTATGAGAGTTGACAGGGCAATTCCCTGCACACGGAGCCACCAGGACTCCAGAACGGGGTTTACAGGCAAGTGCCAGGTTATAACCTGAGAGCAGGACCAGGAAACAAGCAGGCAAAGTGTCCCTTCTTCAGTACAAGACAGCTCTCTCAGTTCCTCTTGACCTCCCTGAGGACAGATCCCTCTTTGTCCTCTCAGGATAGGCTTGGCCCCTTGGACCCTTGACCCAGCCTCTACCCTGCAGTTGTTAGGAAGCTCTCTCAACTGCTCTGATAGGTGCCTGGAGGCACCCCACTTGCCTAGCCAGCTTCCTGCTCAGGAACATTCAGCTGTCTTGCGTGTGGGTTAGCACGTCCGCTGTAGCTGCCTCACTCCACAGGGTGGGAAGCCCACCACTGCCTGGCACCTGGCATCTGATTCCAGTTCCCCTTTTCAACTTGCTGCTGCTTCTTGCCATCACATGCCTCCTTCTTCTCCTTATTACAGCTCTCTATCTCCTGGGTCCAAGAGGTTCTCAGCACAGGGACCCTGAGTCCAAAGGTTCTGGTTTTGCTTGCTCTTGGCTCTTTTTCTTGGCAGCAAGGACTCTTTTCTGGGTCTGGAATTGCTTATTTTAAACCTAATGGGTTGAGAAAATGAACCAATCCCTTATTTTGGTTTCTTGAAAGGGTCCCATGCACTTTTGAAAAAATTTTCAGCCACATGTCCACTCTCTGTGGAGCCTTTATAGGCACCTGATTTGCATAGTTCCATCCAATCATTTTGTGGAATTACAAGACCCTGTACGGCTTGATGTGGTTATTGGACCAGGACTCATAGTGACCTTATGAGCCACACATTGAAATTTGCCCTGACCTGCGTCATCCCCACAGTCTCTTGCTGAGCTCAAGCCCACTGTTGCAGTTGCTGTGTTACGCCCTCCCGTAGAGCCTCTTCCTCTTTCACTAACCCTCCACCTTTCCAGGCATGTCTTTTTCCAGAGACCAGCCCCTCCTGACGACATGCTCAAAGTATGCAGACATATTTCATCATCTTTTCCTCTAAGAAGCACCTTGGCTGCTCTTCCTCCAAAACAGATTTGTTTGCTCTTTTGGCAATCCCCGGTTGGTTTAACGCATAACACACTAGACTTCTTTTTTTTTTTGGAGGGCTTTAACAAATAGAAATTTATTCTCTCATAGTTCAAAAGGCTAGAAGGCTGAACTCAAGATGCCAGTTTTGTTGTTGCTATTTTAGGTGCCATTGAATAGACTAGGACTCACCGCAATCCACGACTAACAGATCTGAATCTGCCCCTGAGTCCTTTCACTGCATCCTGTGCCATGATCTCTGACATGCTGGAGACGACTGTCACAGTCCATCTTGTTGAGGGTCTTCCGCTCTTTTGCTGGCACTTCACCTTTTCCAACCTGATGTCTTTTTCCAAGGAGAGCCCCTCCTGACAACATCCTGTTGGCCTGGTATTCCTTGGAATTCTCCGTCTGTCTTGGCCTCAATCTTCCCCTGAATCTAGGTGGTTCAGAGTGCAAGGACCCTGGATGCAAAGGATTCTCTCTGCTCTGAGCTCTTCTTTCTGGGTCTCACATGATCCCTTAGACTTCTAATCAAAAGGTCAGCAGTTCAAATTCACCAGCAGCTCCACAAGAGAAAGCCAAGAAGACTCTTCCCATAAAAGATTCAGAACCCTTCCAGAGAGGGTCTGGTGGCGTCAGAACCCATTTGAGGAGAAAGACAGTCTCTCAGCCTAAGTGTTTACTGAGGCTGGGAAAAAACAGACCAGGAGTCAAGCTGACAGATAGCGATTTCTTGTTCCCGGGGAAACTTACATACAAATGAAAAAATGAACATCACTGTATCCAGAGACGGCTGTCAGCACAGGTGCTGATTCTCCAGCCCTGCCCCACAGGGAACGTAGACCCATTAGCGCCAGAGTGCACACCTGCAGGCTCATACTAGTGGAGTGATAATCAAACCACATGACAAAGGCCGGAGGGGAATGGAGTCACCCTACCTGTAAGTGGATCCAAATTGCTGACATCAGGGTCACAAGGAGGAAAAGACACACTTTAGTCAGTGGAAAACAGAGATGGTCATCTTAACGTGAGTCCACTGTAACATCGCCTCACCCCAAAGCAGCCATTTCAAGGGGTTTTGCAACCTTCCAACTTAGAGACTTGCTAGAAGGCTCATCGTAAGTGGTTCACTGCCCCACAGGACGTGACCTGGAACTCCCTGAAGGACACACAAAGCTGGAGTCCAGGCCCACTGCTGTGGGCTGAGTTGTGTCCCCCTGCAGAAGGTTGATGCCCAGCCTCCTAGTACCCGTGAATGTCATGTTGTTGCTGTTGTTGTTGTTACCTGCCCCAACCCACGGTGGTCTCATTTATAACCCTAGACCCAAACACTGCCCAGGCCTGGGCCATCCCCATGATGGCTGTGGACCAGACTGCAGGGCCCACAGGGTCACTCAAGCAGTGGTGGCTCAGTGGTAGATGTCTTGTCTTCCACACAGGAGACAATGCCTTTGCATTGCAGGGTTAGAGAAGAATGCCGATTATTCCACAGACGGTCAAAAGAACAAGTAAGTCAGTCTTGGAGCAAGTGCAATTCAAGTGCTCCTTAGAGGCAAGGATGGTGAACTTCCGTCTCACATCCGATGGGCATGACATGAGGAGGGACATCATGGAAAAAGGCATCATGCCAGCAAAGGTGGAGGGTTAGAGAGAGGAAGACCCTCAACACGATGGATTGGCACAGTCGGTAACAACGGGCTTGAGTACATCGGAGATCCTGAGGATGACAGGGACAGGGCAGGATTCAGGTCTGTCGGGCACAGGGTGGCTGTGATTCATAGATGACTCGATGGAACTTAGCAAACATCATATAGGAGACCCAGATTCGATTCTCAGCCAATATACTTCCTGTTTCCATGGCAGCTTGCATGTTGAACTGATACCGAACCAGTTTCCATAAAACCTTCCAGAATAAGATGAACTCAGCAAACCGGCCTGGAGATAAATTTCTGAAAATTATCCCACGGAAAACCTATAGATTACAATGGTCTGTCCGCCGCTAATCATGGGGTTGGGTGCCATTCTGTTCTACTGTCCACTGGGTTGGCATGATCTGGAGCTGCTTCGGTTAAAGTAAACAACAACAGAATAGCAGTGCTGGTTCAGGGGATTGGAGAGAAAGAGGAGTGACAAGCTTCAGGTACGAATCCAGGGGTTTTTGTTTTGTTTTTGTTATTGGGTTTTTTTTATTTTTTTTTTTATTTTTGTGTGAGTGTACCGGCAAATCAGATCTGACTGGTACAGGAGGAGATTGCCCCTCCTTCCCTGGCAGAGCATCTGGTGGATTCGAACCGTGCACCTCTGGGATTGTATGTTATTGTTTTTTTAATTTGATGTACCGTCAAATTGGATCTGACTGGTACAGGAGGAGTTTGCCCATTCTTCTCCAGTGGAAGATCTGGTGAATTCGAACAGTGCACCTTTGGGATTGCACGAATTCAGGGTTGAATGGGTCACGATTCTAAAAGAAACAGATGGCCGCACCTGGACTGGATCACCTCACCCTAAGTTCTGTAATTCTGGTTATGAGCCCAGGAAATCTTTGCTGAGTCTGGGTCCTGTCTCCCTGTTTGGGAGGAAGGGGGAACTGTGCTGAGCAGCCCCATGTGATGCCCCCCTCACAAACCTTCACATCTTTGTTCCTATAACTTATGAGTTAGGAAGAGTTATTAAAGGACAACATGGCACAAACCAGATGATGAGAGAAATTAGTACAAAGTGCAGGGGTTCAAAGTAGAAGAACAGGAATGATTAGCTTATTTCGGGGGGGGGGCAGGGTCTAGAGGACAAAATGACAAAGGGAAATTTCTTGGGCTTCCGTACATATAAAGCCAGAACTATGGCTTCAGGAACAGCTAGATCCAGGCACTCAAGCTACCACTCTCTTTCCACTGAGCCACTCCACTGCCTTGGGTATGTGAGATTTGCTCTGTAGAAAGTTTCTTCCAGTAGATGCATTGTGATGGCGCTGGATATCAATATTACTTTTTTTTTCTTCTCCTTTTATTTAAACCATGTTTTTTGTTGTGTGCTGTGGAGTCAAAACTGCCTATCCTTTTCTCACAGAGCAGCTGATGGATTCGAACTGAAAGCCGTCAGGATTGCAATGCAGGCTCTTACCATTAGGCCACCAGAGCTCCTCAGTATTACAGTTTCAACAATCTAGTAAAAAAAAAAGTAAGAGCTCTTTTCTCTCCCAGTTTCCTAGATTCGTCCCAGAGATTCTGATTGGCCTTGGCGGGTCAAGAGCTTCCCCTGGAACCAATGCAATAACCACAGGCTACCACATGGGGTCACCCAAGTAGAGTTTTTAAGGATGAATAGGAGTTTGACAGACACATAAAAGAGAGAAACAAACTGCACACAGAGTAATAGTTTACAAAGAACCCAACTGGAAAAATAGCCCAATTAAAAAGGAGGCAGAGGACTTGAAGAGGCATTCCTCCAAAGAACACACAAATGAGCAATAGCACGTGAACGGATGTTTCGCATCTTCAATCATTCCTGTTGCTAGTTGACTCCAACTCAAGTTAGTGACCTCACAAATCACAGCAGGAAGCATTGCCCAGTGCTGCAGCAGTGTCACAGTTGTGTTTTCCAAGCAAAAAGAAGGGGTTTATCTTTCTGCCCCCTGTCAGAAGATATGCTAATATTTGGAGTTAGGGAACCAGAAGAGAAGCGCATGCTTGGTGGAATGACTGGAAGAGAAAATTCAAGTCTCCAGTTGCAATACTGAAAGATTCAGTGGGCAAAATGTTAAATCAAGTGTTGTTGTTGTGTGCCATTTAGTTCATTGTGAGTCATAGCAACCCTATGAACAATGGATCTAAAATCTGACCTATCCTATGTCGTGATCATCAACTCTAACACACTTCAGCCCATTACTATAGTTACTATGTCAACCCATCTTGTGGAAAGTTTTTCTCTTTTATGCTGACCCTTCCCTTTCATGCATAATGTCCTTCTCCAAGGACTGTCCCCTCCTAACAACACGCCCAAACTAAGTGAAACAAAGTTACACCACCCCTGCTTCCAAGGAGCACTCTGGTTTCACCTCTTTGTTCTCTTGGAAGTCTATGGGATGTTCAGCACTCTCCTCCAAAACCACAGTTCAAAGGCATCAATTCTTCTTCTGTCATCTTTAATAGTTCCCTAACTTTCCAATGCATAGCAAGCAATTGGAAAGACCATGGTTTGGATCAGACACACCTTGGTCTTTAAGCGGATGGCACTGTTCTTTAGCATTCTGGAGAGGTCTCTGACAGCCAAGGAGATTGATCTTTTGGTTTCTTGACTATTGATACCAACGGTGTTGATTGTGGATGCAAGCAAAAAGAAAATTGTTGATCACTTTAATCTCTTCTCCACCTGTCATGATGATGCCTCTTGGCCCAGTGGCAGAGACTTCTATTTTGTTGATGTTGAGATGTAATCCATATTGAAAGTTGCAGTCCTTGATCTTCTGCAGCATTTGCTTCAAGTCCTCCTCACTCTCAGCAAGCAAAATTAAATGGAACACATAAAGATTGACACTCTAGGCATTAATTAGCAAGCTGAGGTGGACTGGCCTTGGCCATGTTGAATCAGATAATTGTATGATCTACTATGCTGGGAAATGAAAAAGTGAGGGAGAATGGGGTGGTATTCATAGTAAAAAAAAAGACTATTCTAAAGTACAAAGCTATGAGTGATAGGATACTATCCATACGCATCTAAGAAAGACCTGTTAACACAACTATTACTCCAATATACATACCAACATCTAAAGCCAAAGATGAAGTTGAGGATTTCCATCAACTTTTGCAGTCTGAAATCCATCAAATATGGAAATAAAATTTGTTGATAATAATCGGTGATTAGAGACAAGGTGGAATAATGGGTAGCTGGAAATTACAAATTTGAAGACAGAAATGAGACTGGAGATTGAAGGAGCCTATTGCAGTAGTAACAGTGTCAATCCACCTGGTCAAGGATCTTCCTCTTCTTTGGCGACCCTCCACCTTTCCAAACATCATGTCCCTCTCCAAGGACTAGCTTCTCTCAGCAATATGCTCGAAGTATGTGAGGTGAAGCCTCATCATTCTCGTCTACAAAGAGCACTCTGGCTGCACCCTCTCCAAGACGTATCTGTTCGTTCTCTTGGCCATCCCTGGGATAGTCAGCACTCTTCTTCAATACCACAGCTTAAAGTCATCAATTCTTCTGTCACCCTTATTCATTATCCAGCTCTTAGCTGCATAATAAATGATTGGAAAGACCATGGGCTGGCTTAGATGCACCTTAGTCTTAAACTAGCATTATTTGTTGCTGTTGTTAGGTGCCATCAAGTCAAGTATAACCCATCGTCACTCTATGAACAACAGATCTCTACAGTAGAAGAACTGACATCATTACTTCTCAATAATGTGGAGAGGTCCCTAAATGCAGACCTCCCCTGTGCAATACATCTACTAATTTCCTGACTGCTGGTGTAAAAGATATTGATTGTGGATTCAAGTAAGATGAAGTTGTTGACATTTTCAAACTTTTCTCCATCTATCATGATGTTGCCCAGTAATCCAGTGGTAAGAATTTTTGTTTTCTTGACATTGAGATGCAGTCCATGTTGAAGGCTGTATTCTTTGATTTTCTGCAACAAATACTTCAAGTCCTACTTACTTTCAACAAATAAGATCGTGTCATCTGCAAAACGCAGGTCTTCCTCTGATCTTGATGTCCCATTCTTCTCCATAGATCCCACCGTCTCGAATAATTTACTCAGCATATAGATTGAAGAGCTATGGAGAGCGAATCTTTCAATATGACTGTGCAATTACTCATGTGTAAGTTCAAACTAAAGCTAAAGAAAATTAAATCAAGTCCACAAGAACAAAATGCAAACTTGAATCTCCCCTACTTGGATTGAAAAGCCTTCACAAGCACAGGTTCAAGGCATTAACCACTATTGACCAAATATCAAATGAGTTTGGGGAAAAGATTAAGGATGTCATCCTTCAAGAAAGCAAAAGGTTGTTAGAAAGACAGTGAAGAGTGAAAAGATCAAAATGGATGTCAGAGAGACTCTGGAAAATGAACTAGAACAATGAGAAGCCAAAATAAAAGGAATAACGATGAAGAGGGAGTTGAACAAAATATCCTAAAGGACAGTTTGAGAAAACAAAGTATTATGATGAAATATACAAAGAGCTGGAGTCAGAAAATCAAAAGGGAAAAACCCACTTGGCAGTTCTCAAGCTGAGAGAACAGAAGAATGAATTCAAGCCTCAAGTTGTAATACTGAAGGACGCTATGGCAAAATCTTGAATGATGCAGGAAGGATCAGAAGAAGATAAAAGGAATTCACAGAATCACTGTACCAAAAAGAATTGGCTGACATGAAACCACTTTAGGAAATAGTATATGATTGAGAACAAATTGCAATAAAGGAAGAAGTTCAAGATGCACTAAAAACATTGGCAAAAAAATAAGACCCAAGGAACTGATGAAATACTAATTAACAATCCAACAAACAGACGCAGCCATGGACATACTTGTCAGGCTATGCCAAGAAATCTGAAAAATCTGGCCAACTGACTGGAAGAGATTCTTATTTGTTTCTATTCCAAAAAAAGGTGATCAATATAATGGGGGAAATTATGAAAACACATCATTAATATCCACAGTCAATACACCTGTTACCAGCAGTCAGAAAATCAGGAGACATATTCTACTGGGAAAGTCTATGTAGTCAGTAATCAGGAACCTCTCCGAATTTTTGAGGAGCAATGATGTTTGTTTGAGGACTAAGGTGCACCTGATTCAGGCTATGGTCTTTTCAGTCACTTGCTAAGCATCTGAGAGCTGGACAATGAATAAGAATGACAAAAGAAAAATTTATGCTTTGAGCTGTGGTATTGCAGAAGAGTATCCTATGGATTGCCAAGAGAACAAAGAGGGGCTAAATAATCAACACTGCATTGAAATATGTGAAGTAAAGCACTGCCTAAAAGAAACATATGATTAGGTATTATTTGCATGACAATAGTCCAGAATAAGAGGTACATAGCAAAGTGGACTGGGGGGAGGGAAGAAATTGTGCAACAATGAAAAACATTTTTTTAATTTTTCAGTTTTATTTTATTATCTTTTGAGTGTGTACCGTCAACTCACACCCACTTGGTACAGGAGGAGATTGCCCCTCCTTTTCCAGCAGAGTATTTGGTGGATTCGAACCTCATGCCTCTGAGATTGCAGTGCAGCTTCTGGCCACTAGGCCACCAGAGCACCCTAAGAAGCTTTTTAAAGAGAAAAGCAAACTGGAGCGATAGGGAGGAAAATGTGCAACAATGAGTGAGTGGAAATCCAAGTTTTCTGTAATCTTTCATTAAAAATAAATTAAAAACAAAAAAAACCATTTAAAAAAAGACAGAACAAACAGATATGTCTTGGAAAAGGTGCAGCCAGAGTGCTCATTGGAGGCAAAAATAAAGGTTTATCTCATAAACTTTAGGAATGCTGATAGGAGAGGTTATTCTTTGGAAAGGGACATCATGCTTGGAAAGATGGAATGGTAAAGGAAAGGAAGATCCTCAACCAGGTGGATCGACACCGTGACTGCAGCAATGGGCTTGAATATGTCAGAGATTGTGAGGATGTCACAGGATAGGATGGGGTATAGGTTTGTGGTTCATAGGGTCACTATGTGTCATACTTGACATTAGATGTTAGATAGTTTGTATCAGCAACAATAACAAAAATCCTTAATATCACATACAAGCAAAATTTTACTGAGGATTATTTAGAAAAGGCCATGGCACCAGGGACATCATTGTTGATGTCAGATGAATCTTAGCCAAAAGCAGAGAGTACCAGGAAGATACTTATCTATGCTTTACTGACTATATAAAGGCATTGGACTATGATGTTGTTGTTACGTGCCTTTGAGTCTCCTGCAACTCATAGGGACCCTGTGTACAGTAGCTCTGAAGCCTGTCCTGTCCTGAGCCAGTCTCACTGATTCTGATACAACTATACCCATTGCCTCATTTACTGTAACAATCATCTTATCTGGGGTCTTCCTCTCATGCACTGTCCCTCATCCTTCCAAGCATGATATCTTTTCCCAAGGACTAGTTCCTCCTGGCCATGTGCCCAAAGTACATAAGACAGAGCTTCAAAATCCTAGTCTTCGGGGAGCTCTGGTGGCCTAGTGGCAAGAAGCTGCACTGTAATCCCAGAGGCGCATGGTTCGAATCCACCAGATGCTCTGCCGGGAAAGGAGGGACAATCTCCCCCTGTACCAGTCAGATCTGATTTGATGGTACACAGACACACAAAATAATAATAAAATAAATTAAAAAATCCTAGTCTCCAAGGAGAAATTTGGTTTCATCCTCTCCAAGACAGACCTATTTGTTTTCTTGGTGGTCCATGGTATGTTCAAGACTCTTCTCCAGCACCACAACTCAAAGGTATAGATTCTTCTTCTGCCATCCTTAGTTATTGTCGAGCTCTCTGATGCATAGCCAGGTAGTTGCAAAGACCATGGCCTGGACCAGGCATACCTTGATCTCTAGACTGATATTGTTGCTTTCCAGTGCTGTGGAGAGGTCCCTGAGAGCATATTTTCCCACTGCAATTCGTCTTTTGATTTACTGACTGCTGGTGTCAAGAATGTCATTTGAGTGTCTGAGCAAGCTCCACAACAACCTCAATCTCTTCTCCATCTATCGTAGTGCTGCCAGTTGGCCCAGTGTTGAGAATTTTTATCTTCTTGATGTTGAATTTCAATCCATATTAAAGACCACAGTCCTTGACCTTTTGCAGCGAGCACTTCAGATCCTCCTCAGTTTCAGCAAGCAAAGCTGTGTCCTCTGCATAACAGAGGTTGTTGATGAGTCTTCCTCCAATTCCAGTGGCACATTTCTCCTCATAAAGCCCAGCTTCTTGAACGATCTGTTCTGCATATAGATGGAAAAGGTATGAAGACAGGATGCATCCCTGACACACTCCTTTCCTGATATTGAACCATGCAGTGTTTCCTGCTCTATTCTGAGCACTGCTTCCCGGTTCAAGTATAGGTTTCACATAAGCACAATCAAATGTCCTGGAATTCCCATACTCCTCAAGGTTAACCACAATTTGTTGTAGACTACATAGTCAAATGCCTTTGCATGGTCTATGAAACACAGATTCCTCTGGTACTCTGTGCTTTCTGCCAAGAACTGACATTAGCAATAGTGTCTCTAGTGCTATGACCTCTTCTAAACCCAGCTCGTACTTCTGGTAGTTCTCTGTCAATGTAATGTTCCAGTCCAACTCAGGAACAGGTTTGATGCCTCGAACACTAACGTATGAAGACCAGATGAACTGTTGGAAGATATCATGAATATCATCCATGAAGAATGCGAAAGGCCATTACAAAGACAGAGGAAGAAGGAAAAACCAAAATGAATGTTATAAGAGATTCTGAATATTGCACTAGAGCACCAAGAAGCCAAAACAAAGGGAAGAAATCAAGAAGAACCTGATTTTAAAAGGCAGCTCGGGAAGACAAGGCAAAGTATTATAATGAAATGTGCAAGGAGCTAGAGTCAGAAAATCAAAAGGGTCAAACTTGCTTGGCATAATCTGAAAAAACTAAAGAACAAATTCAAGCCATGAGTTGCAATACTTAAGGATGCTATGGGCAGAATATTGAATGATTCAGGAAACATTAAAAGAAGATAGAAAGAATACAGAGTCACTGTACCAAAAAGAATTAACTGACCCAGAAGAATTTCAAGAAACAATATATGATCAAGAGGTAATGGTGATGAGGAGGAAGTTCAAGCTGCTTTAAAGGACTTGGCAAAAAATAAGGCCCCAGGAATTGATGGAATACCAACTGACATGTTTCAACAAACAGATGCTGACCTGGATGTGCTCTCCAGGTTGTGCCAATAAATCTGGAGGACAACCACCTGACCAATTGGTTGGAAGAGATCCATATGTATTCCTCTTCCAAAAAAAAGGTGACCTTACAGAGTGTGGAAATTATCAAACAATATCACTACTATTACACACAAGCAAAACACTGCTGAAGATTATCCAGAAATGACTGAAATAGTACATTTGATCGTGTAGATCACACAAATTATGCCATTGAGAAGAATGGGAACTGCAAAACACTTATTTGGACTCATGTGAAACCTTGTCCTAGATCAAGAGGCTGTTGAGTGAACAAAGCAAGGAAACATTCTATGGATTAAAATCTAGAAAAGTGTGCATAAGGGCTGTATCCTTTCTCCGTATCCATTCAATCTGTACACTAAGAAAATCATTCAGGAAGAAAGACTTTATGAAGAAGAATGTGGCATCCAGATCAGAGGAAGACTCATCAACAACCTGGCTTATGCAGATGACACACCTTGAATAAAGCAGGAAGCATCAAAAGATGAAACAGAAAGATGGCGCCAAAAACGAAGAAGGAAGCCCCTGCTCCTCCCAAAACTGAAGCCAAAGCAAAGGCATTAAAGGTCAAGAAGGCATCCTGAAGGGCATACACCAGCAACAAATATAAAAGAGGATCCACACGTCATTCACCTTCAGGTGGCCTAAGACGCTGAGACTCCAAAGGTGGCCCAAATACCCCCGGAAGAGCGTCCCCAGGGGACACAAGCTTGACCACTATGCCATCATGAGTCAGCCATGAAGAAGATAGAAGATAACAAAGCACTTGTGTTCATTGTGGATGACAAGGCCAATAAGGACCAGATCAAACAAGCTGTAAAGAAGCTCTATGACATTGATGTGGCCAAGGTCAACACCTTGATTAGGCCTGATGGAGAGAAGAAGGCCTGCATTTGACTTGCTCCTGACTATGATGCTTTAATGTTGCCAACAAAATTGGGATCATCTAAACTGATTCCAGCTGACTAATTCTAATACAAAGTTTTCTAAAAATTAGATAAATACATAAAGCAAGTACACAGTCATTGCACCAGAAAGAACTGGGCAATCAGTGTTCAATTATTTCAGGAAGTAACACATGATCAAGAACCAATGATACTAGAAGCGTAAGTCCAAACTGCACTGAAGGGACTGGCAAAAAAACTCCAAAAATCAAACCCACTGAAATCTACCAAATTCACTGCAATTGAGTCAATTTTGGCTCACAGTGACCCTTCATCAGGATACTAAGTCTGTAAATAATTATGGGAGAGAATTGCTCGTCTGTCTCTCACAGAGCACCTAGTGGATTTGAACAATCAGCCTTGTGGTTAGCAATGCAACACGAGCACACTAGGCCACCGGGGTTGCCTGGTGAAACCCAAGGCTCCAGGAATTGGTAAAATATCAATTGAGATGCTTCAACCAATGAATGCCGTACTGGATATGTTCATTCACATATGACAACAGATTTGGAAGACAGCTACCTAGCCAACCAACTGCAAGAACTTCACATTCCCAAAAAAAGATAATCCAACAAAATGAAGGAACTGTATTACTACATATCTGCTATCATGTACAAGTAAAATCTTGTTGAAGCTCATTTTTAAATGCCT
>NW_006399795.1:18797465-18804129 GCF_000299155.1 Elephantulus edwardii
GGTACAGGGGGTGGGGTGGGGGAATGGGGGAATTGTATACCAATGAAAGAATTTTTTTTTTCTTTTCAAAGAGAGGAGCGAACTGGAGGGGAGGGGTGGGCAGGGAGAAAAGTGCAGCAATGAATGAATGGAAACCCAACATCTCTGTAAATGTTTATTAAAATTAATAAAAATGAAAAAAAAGTTGGAACTAGAAAGACCATTTGACTCAGCAATTATGCTGCTGGGAATATACCCTAATGAAACCAGAACCATCATCCAAACAGATGTATGCATATCCATGTTTATATCTGTGTTATTCACAATAAAAAAGAGATGGAAACAACCCAAGTGTCCATCAACAAAGAAATATGGTATGTTCACACAATGGAATATTATGAAGCACTGAAAAATAATGAACTCATAAAACATTACACAACAGGATCATCCTGGAGGACATTATGTTGAGTGAAATGTCTCAGTATCAAAAGGACAAATACTGTGCAACACCATGGTTATAAAGAAGGACTGACACGGGGAGTTGGAAAGAGAAAAGGAAAAGAATGGATGAATAATGAAAATTGTACTGGAACTAAGAGGGAGAGAATTGTTTAAAAGGAATATATGATTAGGCATTATATGTAAGATAACAGTCCATAATAAGAGGTACATTGCAAAGAGGATTGCGGGGGGTGGGGGGGAATTGTGCAATAATGAATGAATATTTTTTTTGGTTAATTGCTTTCAAACTTTGGGGGGTTTTTTCTTTAAAATAAAATTTTTATTTTATACCAGTTTATTTATGAAGTTAGTATACATTGTTTTTCACACCAGATCTTCCCCATTTCCTTTACCTACCCCTCTCTCCACCCATCAAATTGTGTGACCCTATGATTAACCCCGTCCCCCCCACCTTGGTCCTCATACATGGTCTACACTAGTGGTCTTATACAGTATTTGTCCTTATGGGACAGAGTCAGTTCACTCAGCATAATACTCTCCTTTTCCTCCAAGTTAGGTAGTAGTTTACAAAATCACTGCTCCTGCATGCTGTGTAGTATTCCATTGTATGAATGTGCCATAATTTCTCAATCCATTCTATTGTGGTTGGACATTTGTGCTGTTTCCATGTTTTGGGGCTGGTGAATAATGTTGCTGTGTACAAGTCTCCGTTTGTGCTTCACTTCTCATTTTCTCAGGCTATATTCCAAGCAGTGAAATAGCTGGAATTATTATATGGAATTATTATGTTCAGCTTTTTGAGGAAATGGCAAACTGTCTTCCAAAGTGACTGTACCATTTTACAATTCCACCAACAATGTATTACAGTTCCTATCTCACCACATCTTCTCCAATATTTATTACTTGCCATCCTGTTAAACTTTGCCACTGCTACTGGAGTGAGATGATATCTCATTGCGGTTTTGATTTGCAACCCTCTTATTGCCAGTGATTTTGAGCATTTCTTCATGTGTCTCTTGGCCATCCAAGCATCTTCCTCAATTTAATATTTTTTTAAAAAAAGTGAACTAGGGGAGGAGTAAGGAAGGGAGAGGGAGGAAAATATGCGACAATAAATAAATGAATATCCAACTTTTCTGTGAACTTTCATTAAAATCACAATTAAAAGAAATTTTTAAAAATCAATTGGACTGATGATAAAAGGAGAAAAGATTGATGTTGTCAAGAATTTCCTTTTACTTGTATCCACAATCAACCCCCCATAGAAGCAACAGACCAGGCATCAAATAATATATTGTAGCATGCAAATTTATGGCCAAAAATGTCTTTAAAGTGCTAAAGAGCTACACACCCATGTTTACTGCTGCTTTGTTCACAATAGCAAAGAGTTGGAAATAACCTAAGTGCCCATCAACAAACGAATGGATAGAGAAGCTGTAGTATATTCACACAATGAAATACTATGCTGCATTGAAAAACAAGGAACTCATGAAATAATGTACAAACTGGGTGACCCTAGAGGACATTATGCTGAGTGAAATATCTCAGTTACAAAAGGACAAATATTGCATAGTGCCACTTGAAAACAGGACTGACATCGGGGTTGAAGGGAATCTGAGAAAGAGAGGATAAATAATGTATACTGCATTGAAACAGATGAGGCAGAGAACTGTTTAAAAGTGATATATGATTAGGTATTATTATCATGACGGAAGTCCAGAATGAAGGCTGCATAGTGGAGTGGACTTGGGGGAAGGGATTGTATAACAATGAAAGACTTTTATTTTTCAAAGAGAAGAGTGAATTGAGTGGGGAGGGGTGGGGAGGGAGAAAAAATACAATAATGAATGAATGGAAAGCCAAAGTCTCCGTAAATGTTCATTAAATTTAAAAAATAAAGAAAAGGTTGACCCAGCAATTCCACTACAGGGAATATACCCTGAAGAGACCATAGCTGACATCCAAGCAGATATATGCACACCCATGTTTATTGCAGCTTTGTTCACAATAGCAAGGAGTTGGAAACAACCTAAGTGCCCATCAACAAACAAATGACTAGAGAAGCTGTGGTATATTCGCACAATGGAATACTATGCTGCATTAAAAAACAAGGAACTCATGCAATATTATTCAAAATGGTTGACTCTGGAGAACATTATGCTGAGCGAAATATCCCAGTCACAAAAGGACAAATATTACATGATGCCACTGTTGTAGAATGGGACTGTCCTTGGGGTTGGGGAGAGACTGAGTAAGATGGGTTCAATAATGTATACTGCACTGAAACAGAGGAGGGAGAAAACTGTTTAAAAGAGATATATAACTAGGTATTTCTGTCATCACAGGAGTCTAGAGCGAGGGCTACATGGTGTAGGGGACCTGGGGGAGGGTTTGTAACACAATGAAAGAATCTTTTCTTTTACTTTTCCATAATTTTTGACTCATGTACTTATAACTTGTTAGTCAAATTTGTGTCTTCTAGGTTGCAACACCCCCATGATACATCTTCAAGGATATGAACATGTATGGCCAAGCACAATCAATAAGAGTGCATCTAAATTCCAAAATCAATCTCCATAATAGTCTATGTGTTTCCTACTGCCAAAGGGGCCCTTTAGAGTAGTGAGAGAAGATCTTCACCCTGAAACCCACAGCGTCCCTTTTCAGCAGGAAGTAGCTAAGAGAATACGCCATCCCCTTTTCCTTATGACTCAGGGTGAAGTCTCTCTCAGGGAGGAGTGATAGGGAATGGCAAAGGACACACTGACAAAGAAGATTAATCAGAACTGGCTTTGACAAGCACTGTGGCATTTGGACAAGAACAAACTGGGAGGAGGGTAGAGAGAATAGTGCAACAATGAATGAATGGAAACCCAAAATCTCTGTAAATGTTTATGAAAATTAATAAAATATAATTATAGAAAAAAAAAGAAAAGGGAAAAAAGTGCTAAAGAGCAAAGATGTCACTTTGAGCAATAATTTGCATCTGACCCAAGCCTTGGGTATTTTCAGTCACCTAATTTGCATGCGAATGTTGACAAGGAACAAAGAAGACCGAAAAAGTGATGCCTTTGAATTATGACATTCATAAAGAATATAGGCTATAACACAGACTACCTCAGAGAAAGTCCAGCTAGGATGGTCCTTATATGTGAACATAGTGAGACTTCATCTCATAAACATTGGCAAGTTAGCAGGACGGGCCAGTTCCTGGAGGAAGACATCATTCTTGGTAAAGTAGAGGGTTAGCACCTAAAAAGAAGATCCTTAATGAGGTGGATTGAGACAGTGCTACAAGAAAGAGCTCAAACATAGCAGCAGCCCTGAGGATGGGGTGGGACTTGGGATCCTTTTGCTATATATAGGGTCACCATGAGAAAACTCTGGTGGCCTAGTGGTAAGAAGCTGTGCTACAGTCCCCAGGGGATACGGTTCAAAGCTGAAGAGCTGCTCTGTAAGAGAAGGATGAACATCCTCCTCCCATGAGATTAAATTGCCTCTGAAAACCCACTGGAGGGTCAGTTCCCACTCGACAGCACACACCAACACCACAACCACAGGGTCACCAGGAGCTGGCGCCAACTCAGCAGCACCTAACAACACTCACTTTTTTTAGAAGCCAACCTCCAGGCCTTTAGTCTTTCTTAGTTTACAAATGATGCCGAAATCTGTCCATCACGCATGAACACTGCTGGTCTCTCAGGAATTCTTGTTGTTGTTGTTGTTGTTGTTGTTAGGTGCTATGGGGCTTGCTCTGACTCTCACAGACTCATATGCAACAGGATAAAAATATTCCTGTGTCCAGTGTCATCCTTAACAACTGTTACTGTTTCAGTGCATTGTTAAAGCATCGTAACGCCTAATCCGCTTCCGTACAGCAAGCTGACAGGTGCAGCAGCAATTGGTGGTGGTTGTGTGTCACGGAGGAGCTTCTGACGCAGAGTGACCTTATAAAATAGAGTCGACTTGCCCCATACACTTCTCTGGGCTTTATGAGATGACAGAGGTAGTTCTTTTCTCCAGCAGAGCTTGGCAGCTGCATGTTTAACCATTGGGCCCCTGTTTGGGAGAGATGGTTTATTACTCCTTTAGGAAGGAAGGGAAAATAAAGACATGCTACTTCTGCTGGGCCCTAAGGCACCTGTCATCATACGTTCACTATGAGATGGAATTTGCCTGAAGCAACAGGTTTTTAAAAAACTGATATGCACTTGGCTGCAAACTAATAGACTAGAGATTTGCGGATACTCAGTGACCCTCTGGAAGAAAGACCCAGCAGCTGGCTTATGTGGAGACTGTAGCCAAGGAGGAGGCAATTCTACTCTATGGCATGAAGTCACTATACTGTCATTAAGTGCTGGCAAGCAGACGATGACTCATAGCAACCCTCTGAACAGCAGGTCCAGCCAGACCTTGCCCGAGCCCATGCCGTCCCCACAATCTCTGCCACGCTCACATCCGCTAGTGTAGTTACTGTGCCACTGAGAGCCTTTCTCTCTGTCACTGACCTGCTATGTTTCCAAGATTGACACCTTTTTCCAAAGACTGATGTCTCCTGACAACATGCCCAAAGCACGTAGGGCAAAGTTTCCCCGTCCTTCCCTCCACAGAGCACCCTCGTTGCATTTCCTCTAAGACAGACTTGCTTGTTCTTTTGGCAGTCCACATTCAACACTCTGTGCCAACTCCACATCTCAAAGACCTCGATTCTTGGTGGGTCTTCCTTATTAATTCACTCTCATGTGCATATGAAGCAACTATAGATGTCATGGCCTGACTTGGGATCTTGTTGCTGTTGCAGGGTGTCCAACAGTCGATTCTAACCCACACAGACCTTATAACGGAAGAGGAGCTGGTTAGCTCCAGTGTTATCCTCATAATCACTGGTGTGTATGAGCCCATTGTCACAGTCACTGTATCTTTTGATCTCATTGAAGGTCTTCTTTTGTTCTGACCACCAAAAAGATATGGTAAAAGTCCTAACACACCCTTCAAAACCTACTACACAGCCATACTAATCAAAACAGCATGCTACTGGTCCAACAACAGACACATAGATCAAAGGAATGGAATTGAGAATCCAGACACCATGTCATCAACCTATGGTCAACTGATACTTGACAAAGTAACATAATTCATTCAATGGGGAATGACAACCTTTTTAACAAACGTTGTTGCTGTTGTTGTTATATGCCATCTAGTTGAGTACAATTCATAGCGACCCTATGAACAAAAGATCTGAACCCTGTCCTGTCCTGTGCTTCCTCACACTTCCTGACACACTAGAGCAGCAGTCATCGTGTCAATCACCTGGTTTAGGGTCTTCCTCTCCTTCACTAACCCTCCACCTTTCTAAGCATCATGTCCCTCTCCACAGCATGGCCCTTCCTAGCAACATGCCTCCAGTATGTGAGGTGAAGTCTCATCATCTTTGCCTCCAAAGAGCACTCTGGCTGCACTTTCTCCAAGACCTATTTGTTTGTTCTTTTAGCAATCCATGGGATATTCAGTGCTCTTCTCAAACATTGCAGCTCAAAGGCATCAATTCTTTTTCTGTCATCCTTATTCACTACCCAGTTCTCAGATGCACAGCAAGTGACTGGAAAAACTATGGCCTGAATCAGACACACTTTAGTCCTCAAACTAACATAATTCAACAGATGGTGTTGGCAAAATTTGACATCTGCCTGCAGAAGACTGAAACAAGATCCACATCTCACACTATATACAAAACCCAACTCAAGGTAGATCAGAGACATAGGAGAAAAACCCAAAACCATAAAGATCAGAAGAGATCAAATGATAACAAAGTTAGAAGCCCTAGCCTGTAGCATAAATAGACTTACAAACATAACCAAAAATGAACAATCTGAAAAGGATGAAACAACAAATGGGACCTGCTTAAAATAAAATCCCTGTGTGCATCAAAAACTTTCTCCAATTGGGTGAAAAGAAAGCCCACAGTATTGGGGGAAAAATATATTTAGCAATGATATTTCAGCCAAGAGCTTTTTAACTAAAGTTTACAGACTACCACAGGGACTCCACAAGAAAAAGATAGATAACACAATCACAAAATGAGCACATGAGAAAATGTTAAAAATCACTAGCCATCAGAGAGATGCAAATCAAAACAGCAATGAGATACCATCTCATCCAAGCAATATTTAACAACACTGAAAACAATAAATGTGGGAGAGGATGCAGAAAGATTGGAACTCTT
>NW_006399795.1:18804409-18805758 GCF_000299155.1 Elephantulus edwardii
GGAATACTATGTAACATTAAGGAGCGATTTCATAAAAGACTATGTAACATGGGAAAGTCTAGAGGCATTATGTTGAGACAAATATCTCAGTAACATAAGGACAAATACCGCTTCAGACCAGTATTGTGAAAATAGGAGGAAAACTGAGCAAGATTTGTATAAATTTTCAAAAGAGAAAAGAGAGAAAGGGGGCAGAATAATGAGAAAGGGGGAAAATCACTAGGATAGCAGTTGTTGGTGGGTGGAGGGCAGTGAAGGAATAGGAAAGGTTCAATGAAGACTTGAAAAGATGGGGTGATAATAGTCATAGATCAATGATAATCATAATACATATATGAGTGATTGTATAAAACACAATGTACATTAATGAAATGTGATACATGTGAATCACCACATAAAACAAAAACTACAAATACAAAACACAACATTTATGAGTGATAGTGTGTTTTTGTTGTTTTTAGGTGCCTTTGAGTTGAGTTCAACTCCCAGCGACCCTGTCCTATCTTGTGCCATTCTCTGGCACAGTCTCTAACACACTCAAGCCATCGCTACAGTCACTGTGTCAGTCCTTCTGTTGAAGGTCTTCCAATCTTCCACCAACCCGCCACCTTTCCAAGTGTGATCTTCTTCTCCAAGGAACTGCCTCTTCTAGCAACATGCCTGAAGTATGTGAGACAAAGCTTCATCATCTTTGCCTCCAAAGAGCACTCTGGCTGCACCTTCTCCAAGACATATATCTATTTACTCTTTTGGCAGTCCATGGGATGTTCAGTACTCTCCCCCAACACCACCGTTCAAAAGCATCAATTCTTCTTCTATCATCCTTATTCATTGTGCACTTCTCAGCGATATAACAGGTGATTGGAAAAGCCTGAATCAGGTGAACCTCAGCTTCACATCATTTGTTGTTGTTGTTATGTGCCATCGAGTAGCCTGTGACTTATAGTGGCCCTATGTACAACAGTCCTAAACTCTGCTCTGTGTTCTGTGCCAATCTCACTGTCTCCAACACACCTACCCCAATTACTCCAGTCATAGAATCAAAAACCTCATAGAGGGTTTTCCTCTTCTGCGCTGTCCCTCCACCCTCCCAAGCATGACGTCCCTCTCCAAGGATTGGTCCCTCCATGCAACATGTTCAAAGTATGTCAGATGAAGCCTCAGAATCCTTGCCTCCAAGGGGCAGCCTGGTTTAACCCTCTCTAGGATGAACGTGTTTATTTCCTTAGCAGTCCACGGTATATTCAATACTCTTCTCCAACACCACAGCTCAAAGGCTAAATTCTCCTTCTATCATCCCTAGTGATTGTCTAGCTCACTGATGCATAGCAAGTGATTGCAAAGACCAT
>NW_006399795.1:18809698-18812531 GCF_000299155.1 Elephantulus edwardii
AAAAAAAAAAACTCCTAACATTCAATATTGGTGAATGGGAACTTACTTGGGAATGAGTCATTGCAGATGTAATTAAATGAAGAATCTTAGAGTTAGGTCATCCTGAAAATTAGGATGAGTCCTAAATCCAAAGATAGATACACAGATACATACCAGGAATAACTCCGAATCATGATAATCTTATCTACATCAGAACGACATGTTGCCCAAGTCTAGGTCATCCTCACAATCGTCTGTAACATGTATGAGGCCACCACTGCAGCTCTTGTGTCAATGCATTGCACCAGGATTTCCTTCACCGCCCATGTCCTCCTCCAAGAACTGATCCCTCTGGATGACATGTCTTAAGTGAAGTGGATGATATTCTATTGCAATTCTTTGAACTTTCATTGCGTGATTTTCCAAAGTAAATTGCCAAGACTTTCTTCCTAGTCTCAGTCTGGAGAATGCTGACACTGAGAACGATCCTGCTGGTACTTGAAACACTGGTGGCGTAGCTTTCAGGATCACAGCAGTGCTTAAGCCACTACAGTAAGCACACAGTAGGGGGGAATCGAACAACAAATGTTTTATAAAAAAAAAAGTAGGGAGAACCTACGGAAGGAACCAACCTTGCCAACATCTTTTTTCTTTTTTCCTGAATGAGTTGGTTTCATTCCAAGTGGTACAGAATTCTGGGGATAATGAAGAATGAAGAAGAGATTCTGACAGGATTCTGGATTGCATTTTCTTTGACTGCACAGCTAAGATCGGAATGGCTGAGTGAGAACTGGAGATGGACCATCATAGGGTTTCATCTTCTTCATTGTTTCACTAAGTTTCTTCTTAAATGTACAACAGGCTCCAAGACAACACTTCATTTTAACTACCGGTGGCAAGAGATGTTAGAGCTGAGAATCCAGATGTCTTAAAAAGGAAAGGAATTTTCTCAGTCTCTTATTTTTTGCCAGATTTCTTAATTCCATCCTTGGCCAGGGGACCTTTGTCCATGGCCTTCGCTTTTAGTTCCTTGAGTTTCTTCTGTTCTTTTTGTTTCTGCTTGAAAGCCTTATCTTCCTCGTCCATCTCCTTGGTCTGCTTCTTGGGCTGTTTCAGGGGCTTCTTCTTACCACCTTCACAGCTAGACAAGGCACTGGCTGCCCCTTCCTCAAGCCTCCTACCGAAAACCCAGTTCCCAAGGCCCACCCCCCACCACACCCAACTCCCGCCAACATCTTGATTTCAGATTCCTGGGCCCAGAATTTCCAAAGAATAAATTCTGTTGTTCTAAGGATGGTGAACTGCCATCTCATGTACTTTGGACATATTGTCAGGAGGGACCAGTTCTTGGAAAAGCAAATCATGTTGACAAAGGTGGAGGAACAGAGAAAGGGGGGAAGCCCCTCATAATGACTATAACAATGGGCTGGAGCGCATCAGAGATCTTTAGAATGGTGCAGGATAAAGCAAGTATCTGATCTATTGTTCACAGGGTGGCTGTGAGTCATTATCAACTCCAGGGTACAACAATGTGTGCTCATTTCTTGTGGCAGCCCCAGGAAACTAAAACATGCTTCTTCCTCAACTTGATGACTAGCTCCTATGCCTCTGGGGGACTTGAAGTTTTGTCTACTTGGTTTTGTGGGTGGTTTTTTTTCTTTCTTCTGTTCTTCATAGATATTTGTTGCATATGTGTGTATTAAGTGCTTCCATAGCAAGTTGTGCTTGCTAAGAGTTGAATCCACCAGCCCCTCTCCGTGAGAAAGATGGCCACTATGATTTACAACTGTGGAGACCCACATGAGGGTTTCTGTGAACTGGAACTGAGTCCAAGGCTGAGTTTGAGGTTTTCTGTTTGATGTGCCAGATCTGATCTAAGTACTTTGTCATAGTTTCTAAGATCTCAATGAAGACAAAGCAATATATTCTAACTGAATGTGCAGAGGGCTGGAATCGAAGGATTAAAAGGGACAAAATAACTCAGCATTTCTCAAGTTCAAAGAACTGAAAAACAAACTCAAGCCTCTGGCTGCAGTGCTATGGGCAAAATCTTAAATTATTAAAAAAAAGGGTGGAAAGAACACACAGAGTCACTGTACCAAAAAGAATTGGCAAACACTGAAATAGTTCAGGAAGTATCATATGAACAAGAGCCAATGGTAATGAAAGAAGAAGTTCAAGCTACATGAAGCCATTGCAAAAAAATAAGGCTCTCAAGAATCCATGTAATACCAATTTATATGTTTCAACTAACAGAAGTGGCTCTGGACATGCTCACCAGTCTATGCCAGAAAATTTGGTAGACTGGCCAATTGACTGAGAGAGGCCAATTGACTGAGAGAGGTCCATATTTGTTCCTATTCTTAAGAAAGATGATACAACAGAATGTGGAAATTAATATGGAAAATAGATGTGCCATTAATATCACAGCAAGCAAAATCTTGCTGAAGATTATCCAAAAATATCTAGAACAATATGACATCTATTAAAAGAACCATTAAAACATTCAAGATATTTTTAAAAAATGGCTAAAACAGTACATTGACAAGGAACTGCCAGAAGTTCAAGTAGGGTTTAGAAGAGGGTGTGGCAGCAGGGACATATCATTGCTGATGGCAGATGGCTGAAAATACAGAATTCCAGAAGAATGTCTACTTGTCACCACAACAAGATAAAGGTAAATAACCCAATAGAAAAATGGGCACAGAATATGAACAGACACTTCACCAAAGAAGACATTCAGATGGCTAACAAGCACATGAGGAAATGTTCAAAATCCCTAGCTCTAAGAGAGATGCAAATCAAAACAACGATGAGATATCATCTCACCCCGGATAGAATAGCAAAATTTAAC
>NW_006399795.1:18813524-18856245 GCF_000299155.1 Elephantulus edwardii
TCTACTTGTGCTTTAGTAAATGTTGTTGTTATGTGCTGTCAAGTTGCCTGCGACCCTACCTTGCCCTGAGCCAGTTTCACTATTCCAACACACCCACCCCCATCGCCCCAGTTACTATCCTTTTTTTACTATCAGTTAATATCAATCTATCTCATCGGGGTCTTCCTCTCCTGCACTACCAGCTCTCATTGCCCCAGTTACTCTATCAGTCCATCTCATGTGGTCTTCCTCTCCTGTGCTGTTCCTCCATTCTTCTGAGCATGATGTCCTTCTCCAAGGCCCAGTCTCTTCTGGACACGTGGCCAAAGTATGTGAGATAGAGCTTCAAAATCCTAGCCTTCAAGGAGAAATTTGGTTTCGCCCTCCAGCACCACAATTCAAAAGCATCAATTCTTCTTCAGTCATCCTCAGTCATTGTCCAGCTCTCTGATGCTTTGTAAGTAATTGGAAAGACTATGGCCTGGATCAGGTGCACCTTAGTCTCTAGACTGACATCGTTGCTTCTCAGTACTCTGGAAAGTTCCCAACAGCCAACTTCTCCAATGCACTTTGTCTTTTGATTTCCTGATTGTTGGTGCCAAGAGTGTTGATTGTGGAGTCGAGCAAGCTGTAACTGTTAACAACTTTTATTGACTATTATTAACGATGTGAAGGCATTTGACTATGTGTCATAGCAAATTGTGGCAAATATTGAGAAAAATGTGAATCCCAGAATATTTAATTATGCACAAACAAAACCAAGAAGCTGTTGTCTGAACAGCATGGTTTTTAAACCACTGCATGGTTTAAAATTAAGAAGGGTGTCTGCCAAGGTTTATCTTCTTTCCAAACCTTTGTTGTTGTTATGTGCCATCGAGTTGCTTGAGTATCATAGTGACCCTATGTACAAGAGCCCTAAACGTCATTCTATCCTATGCCAAACTCGCCGTCTCAAACACACTCATTCCCACTATCTCAGTCACAGAATCGGTCCATCTCATTGAGAGTCCTCCTCTCCTGTGCAGTCCCTCCACTCTCCCAAACACCATGTACCTCTCCAAGGACTAGTTCCTCCTTGCAATATGCCTAAAGTATGTCAGATGAAGCTTCAGAATCCTTGACTGCAAGGAGCACTCTGGCTTCACCCTCTCCCAGACAAACCTGTTTGTTCTCCTAGCATTCCATGGTATATTCAACACTCTTCTCCAGCACCACAGGTCAAAGGCATCAATTCTCCTTCTGTCATCCCTAGTCACTGTCCAACTCTCCAATGCAAAGCATGTAATTGTGAAGACTATAGCCTGGATCAGGAGCACCTTAGTGTCCAGCCTGATGTCTTTGCTCTTCAGTACTCTTGAGAGGTCCCTCACAGCTGACTTTCCCAATGCAATTCTCTTGATTTTCTGGCTGTTGTTACCAAGAGTGTTGACTGTGGAATCAAGTAAACTAAAACTGTTAACTATCTCAATCTCTTTACCATCCATATTGATGCTGCCAGTTGGCCCAGTGGTGAGAATCTTTGTTTTCTTGATGTTGAGCTTCAATTCATATTGAAGACTGCAGTCCCTGACCTTCTGCAGCAAGCATTTTAGGTCCTCCTCAGTTTCAGGAGGCAGGGTTGTGTCATCTGTATAACAAGTTGTTGATGACTCTTCCATCAATCCTTATGCCACACCTATAATATGCTAAGCAAATTATTCAAGACGCTGGACTCTATGAAAAGAATGTGGCATCAGGATTAGGGGAAGACTCATTAACAACCTGCATTACGCAGATGACACAACTTTACTTGCTGAAAGTGAGGAAGACTTGAAGTATTTGCTATAGGAGATCAAGCCTCCAGTATGGAATGTTGTTTTTGTTGTTGTTATGTGCCTTTGAAACGCCTGCAACTCTATGTACAGCAACTCTGCATCCTGTCCTGTCCTGAGCCAGTTTCACTAATTCTGACACAACAAACCCCATTGACCCTGTCCCTGTATCAATCCATCTTATCTGGGGTCTTACTTTCCTGCGCTGTCTCTCCACCCTTCCAAGTATGATGTCCTTCTCCAAGGACCGGTCCCTCCTGGCCATGGGCTCCCAGTATGTAAGACGAAGCTTCAAAATCCTAGCTTCCAAGGAGAAAGTTGGTTTCACCCTCTCAAAGACAGACCTATTCGAAGAATCAATGCCTTCGAATTGTGGTGTCATCTCCCGATTACATCTTGTGGATTGCATCTCAGGATCAAGAAAACAATTTAATTCTCACCACTGAATCAAAAGGCATGGGTCCTGAATGCTTAGCAACTTCCACCATGGAAATGAGAACACTAAGGACCAGTTAGGGTGATTTCGGCTTCTACTCAGCAACCACCAGGATTTGGTTTCTTTATTGGCAAATCATTTCCAATGCAATACCTCCTATTACCACAGCGTGGTGCGCAGGAGACCGGGGGGGGGGGGGGGGGGGGGGGGGGGTGTCATTCTGCGCATGCGTTCTTCCTAACAATAACTTCTGCGCCCGCACATCTTGTTTCACGTCCTTTCTCAGCACTCTCGTAGCACTTTACGGCTTCTCTGACAGAAACACGGCTTCGCATCACCAGGCCACGCCCCTCTCCTCGAGGATTGGGTAGCTGTCCCACAATCCACGCTTTGATTGGCTCTTGTCAGTGCCAATCCTCTTTGCCTAGTGGCGCGCTGCGGGGGTGCTAACGGTGTGAGCGGTGGCGGCGGCGGAAGTGGCCGGAGATCCCGGTCCGCGTGGGCATCATGGTGAGGGGAGGGCGGCGGTAGGGTCCGTGCTCCGGGATTGCGCCGGGAGGCGGGGGCTGGGGCTGCCTGGGGCTCTCGGAGTCCTAGGCCTTGAACCCCGCCCCCTAGCCCTAGGCGGGAAACTGAGGCCGAGAGGGCAGGTGGTTCAGCTGGGTTTCCTAGCATGTCGGTGTCGGGGGATGTGGGACTAAAGTCACGTAGTACGTGCCAGCCTGTAGTGGTCTAGCAGCACGCTTCCTATTCTGCAGAGAGGGAAACTTGAGATCCCAACGGGCATGAGCCCGCCGGGTGGAAATGCCACTAACGGGTTTTCAGTGCAGAGGGACCTTCGAGTGAATAGAGTGGAAGCCGGGGTGGAGAAAAGGAGGGAGCTGGTGTTGTAATAAGTTCTCCAGTTAGAAAGTTTCGACGACTTTCGAGACTGGAAAGTGTTTAGCATCCCTCCCCGTACCTTGTATCTTCAAGCCGGAAAACAGCCCCAGAGGAAGGATTATCTTTACCTGGGTTGTAAAGCATGTCGTACCTCGGTGTATTCTAGTTCACAGTTCCTAAATTGTATCATCCTGGCTCGCAAAAGGGGGTGGGGGGAGGAAGGCATCAGGAGAGACTTCATGTCCCATAATACAGGCAGAGACCCACACAGAGGCGTATCAGAGCTGGGAGAGGACTTGGCCCATCAGCACCCCGTTTTAGGGAGAGAAATTGATGTCCTTAGTGAAGTGACTTGTGGATACTCAGGAATTCTGGAATTGAGAGGTCCCAAGAGACGTCACTCCACATTTCCTAAGAGCTGAAGAAGGCCAAATCCTTCCAGCTGGTGTGGAGATCAGGAGGAGGGAGCAGGTCTCTGCTAGAGACAGGGCTTGAGGGCTTGGACAGAACTGGAAGGACCTGTCTCTGTAAGTTTCATGCACAGCTAGATCTTTGTTTACCTGACTTGTCCCCAGAACCTAAAGCCAAAACCAAACCCGCTGCTGTGGAGTGGACTCTTGGTGACCCACAGAATAGAACTGTGCTCCCTCCAGCGAATTCACTTGCCTGCAGTAGCCTGCAAACAGACCACCAGGCCTTACATTTGAAGCACTGCTGTATGGGTTTGAACTGCCACCAACCTTTTTAGTAATTAATCGGTGCATACTGTGTGTTTGCCACCCAGGGATCTGGAGCCTAGATTAGTGCTGGTGCAAAGCATAGATCCGTGCTGTTGCCACCTTTGAGGTGGGTAATCCTCCATCTCCGACCTTCTAGAAGTTTACCTCAATATGTGAGCACGCTGAGATAGATTCATTCTGTGTTCAGAGATGGACTCCAGGGAAGGTCCCTCCTGACATTCCAGAAGGTTTTTGGGATGAGGAGCCCCTGAGATTCATCCTTGAGGGTTTGGACCTCAGCTTCAGGTGGCAGGGAAAGAATTCTCTGTCCTGACATGGGGGTGGGGGGGGGATTCCTACCTTCTATTCTAATAGCCTTGTTTACCTGCCTGTGTTAGCACTCATGCATCTTCCTCTTCTCTGCAAGTTTACAATTCATTGTATGAGACCCTAACTTTTGGCAGCCTTGTGTGTACAACAGAACAGAGTGTTACCTGGTCCTCTCTCCTCACAGTTGATGGCGTGTTTGAGTCCATTGTGGCTGTTGTGTCAATCCATGACCCTCTCTGTCACCAGCAATAATGTCTTCTTCCAGTCATTGACGGTCTTGAGGCTGTGTCCACCAAAGCAAGCACGTTGGGCAGCATTGTGTCATAGTCCATTTGGTTTTGATTGGTTGAGTTTAGGGTAGGTTACCAGGCCTCCTTGTTCTGAGTCTAGAAGCAACTGCTGTGACTTCTCTGCCAGGCTGAGCATAGGACATAACTCCCAGCAACATGTAAGCCACCACAGTATGACAGAATGACAGGCGGTGGTCTCCCTTTCTGAGACCCTCCTTTTCCTTCTTTGAAGGAGTGAGCATATCCCAGCCCACCCTGGAAACTTCCTTGGGGAGTGTGCCTATATCCCTCTTTTATTTATTCAGTATATTCTTACTGCTGTCCCTCCTGGGCTTGACTCTGAGCTCAGCAAAGCCCACGCCCTCTGAGTTTTCCAGTCCAGGGGAGACCTGGTGTTTCCAGTCTAGCCACGAAGGCAGGTGATAAACAAGATAATTAAAGACTGGATGAGTCCCTTCATGGTGACAAACAGCAGAATGTGGAGATGCAGAAACCACAGCTCCCGGACGGAGCTATTAGGAATGAGTGTGTGGTCGGGGGAGGAGGGGGCAGAACGGTGAGTGTGGGGGGCCGAGGCTGAGTGGTTGCAGCCTGGCAGGCCTGGCCTGGGACACCTGTTGGAGAGGAAGGAGCAGAGCACAGCTGACCCTGTTGTGTCCCAGCATTCCCTCCACCTGCTTCATAGGGAGATATCTGCCCTTCCTGGCTGTGTTGAGGCAGGTGGTGGTCTGAGGGTGACCATCACTCCTCTGTAGATTGCGTGAACCCCGTAGGAGTACATCCAGATCAGGCGCCCACAGCAGAAGACATTAGTCTCCCTCCACTTTCCCAGAGTCTGGCCATGTCCCCAGTGGGGCACTCCCCTTTGGATACTGGAGGCTCTGTGGCATTAGAAGATTGGCACAACGCCCATTCCTGGTCACCTAAAGCCAGCTGGCAGTCATGGAGGAGGGCCTTGCGTCTTCAGGGGTCTCATCCTGTGGAGTCTGTGACTCCTGCACTCACCTGAGGCAGAGTTTCTCAGACTAGCTGATAAACGAGGAAAGGTAGAGAATCCACTGCAGGTACTTTAGAAGAAAAGCTTGATGATTTCTTTCTCAACCCTCAGGCATTGAAAACCCAGAGGAGTGCAATCCTACCCTAACACACATGGGGTCGCTGTGAATCGGAGTTGACTCAAAGGCAGCCAGTTTTTTGGAAACAGCTAGGCCCATTGCCCTCCTCTCACTTAGCATGCAGCAGTCGCCCCTGCTTCCTCCTTATCTGGCCTTCCAGGAAGCGAGCTGAGGAAGTGAACTGGGGCCTGGCTTCCTGCTAGTGCTGACTGCCTCCCACACGGTAGCTCTTATGAAAGGCCTGAGGGTCCCCTTTAGCCCCTTTTCTCAGCTGGTGAGGAGGGGTAGACACCCCTTGTAGGATCATCCCTCGAAACCCTAAAGTGCAAGGATGAGACAGGACTTCCTAAGAGAGGGGCCTGTGGGCCAGAGGCAGGCTGGGAACCTCAAAGTCAGCGAAGAGATGTGACAGAGGATTGGGGCTGCCAGAGTGAGCAGCATTAACCTGGGATCAGGCTGCACACTGAAGGTGAGGGGCCCTCACAGACTAAGCTCTCTGTCCTAAATGGAAAGAGCACATTTTCTCTTTCCAGGTTCCTGTAAAAATGTGCTTGTTATAAAAAAACCAATCCTAGGTGTGGTGCCAACAGTTAAGTGTTCAGCTACTGGCTGAAAGGTTGACAGTTTAAAACTCACCCAGAGGGACCTGGAGAGACAGGCTTCTTAAGATCTGCTTGCCAAAAGTCAGGGTACTGAAAGCGCTGTGGAGCCATTCAACCCTACACATGTGGGGCTGCCATGAGTCAGTCATCTCCATGGCAACTGATGGCAGGAAGATAAAGTGAAAAACAAAATCCCACAATGAGACTCACTCATTGCCTACGAGTCAGAAGCAACTCATGTTCAACCCTCCAAGGGTTTTTAGAGGCTGCAAATTGCATGGGAGGAGATTGCTGGTGAACTTGACCCCCGTTGTACCAACTGGGACATCCATTCAGCTCGGGCTTGGCTCACAGCCCATGTCCAACAGAATTGCCTGGTCCTGTGTCATCCTCAGTTGACAAGTTCTAGTCCATTTCCATTATCCATTAACAGTTCCTCTCTCTGATGTCACCTGAGCCCTTGCTGGTGTCTGGTATCTTCCCAATCTTGATTTTCCTGAGATGTCCCCCAAGCACAGGAGCTGGACGACATTCTCTGTGAACTGTCACTGGCTAGTTTGCAGAAGTGGACGGCCAAGCTTTTTTCCCTAGTCTGCTTTCTTCTGGAAGCTCTGCTGAAACGTGTCCACCTTGGGTGACCCTGCGGCATTTAAAATATGGACTGCCTTGCTTCCAGCATGACAGCAGCATGCAAACCACCTCAGTACCACACAGCCACGTGGGTAGGAGTGGTGGTGTCTTATCTAGACGAGTTGTACCAAAGACAGTCTGAATCTTTATCTACCTTCAGCAGCAGAACTATATCAACTCTGTGGATTCTTCTCCCCCTTCCTGGTGGTTGCTGACTTCTCACGTGCTCTGTCAGTTATTCTTGGTCCAATGAGGGTGGTCAAGGCATTGATGTGTGGGTGTACCTTGGCTTTAGAGAGGCAGAATGAGCTTGACTGCTGCTCACTGAGCCTCCCAACCCAGGCAAGCTATTGATTTCCTCAGTTTCCTCATCTGTAAATTGGGAATGAAAGTAGCCATAGCAAACACTGAAAATGAAAGGCCCAGACCCTTGTGCATCAGCATTGAGCCTAAAACATGGGCCAGAGAAGTGTGTGGACCCTTTGTCAAATTAGAACTATGGACGGTCCACACCCATGTTTATCTTGGCTTTGTTCACAATAGCAGGAGCTGGAAACAACCTAAGTGCCCATCAACAAACAATGGATAGAGAAGCTGTGGTATATTCACACAATGGAATACTATGCTGCATTGAAAAACAAGGAACTCATGCAATATTATTCAAAATGGTGACCCTAGAGGACATTATGCTGAGTGACATATCTCAGTCACAAAAGGACAAATACTGCATGGTGCCACTGTTGTAAAACAGTACTGACATCGGGGTTGGGGGGAGACTGAGAAAGATGGGTTCAATAATGTGTACTGCATTGAAACAGATGAGGGGAAAAACTGTTTAAAAGGGATATGTGATTAGGTATTTTTATCATGACAGGAGTCCAGAACAAAGGCTGCATAGTGGATTGGACCTGGGTGGAGGGATTGTAAAACAATGAAAGAATTTTCCAAGAGGGTAGTGTACTAGGGGGGAGGGTTGGGAGGGGAGAAAAGTGCAACAATGAATGAATGGAAATCCAAAGTCTCTGTAAATTTTCATTGAAATTAATATTAAATTTAAAAAAAAAAAACAAACCACCAACTGAAAAAAAAAGAACTATGGACAGCAGTGTTTGCTCTGTTTGGGTGATGTGTGTAAGTAGGGGTTACAAAGAGGGGTCCAAGGTGGAGAGTCACCAGGATTAGATGGCTACCCCGAGGGGTGGAGTGGAGTGGAGTGCTGTGCTGTCTCCCGAACTAGGGATCAGGGCCGTTCAGTTCCATGAGTGGGAAGTTGGGGTTTTGTGTGAGGAGTTGGAGCTTTGTGAACTGACCATGCCCAGAACCAGAGAGGTTAACCTGTGCCTTTGTTTGTCTTTCAGCTCCCCTTGTCGCTGCTGAAGACGGCCCAGAATCACCCTATGGTGAGCATGCTCCTTTGGGGGGTTTTCTGGGAGAGTGAGGCATCTGACCAAGGGGATAAAACCTTCAGCCAGTTCCCTTCCTGCTTGTTGGCCACACACAACTCATCCCTGCCCCTACCAGGAGCAGCACACGCCCAGGGTGATACCTGCTGCATCAGGAGGATCCTGCTTGTTAAAGCAGCTCAAGCAGGGGAGACGTTTGGGACATGGACACCTCCCTCGTCCCTGTCCCTGCCCCTTAGCTTGTCCCTTGGATGTGCACATCCAGCGGTCAGTATGTGGGGATGTGCACATCATTTCTGCTTATATAGGTGGAATTCCACGGGTTCACATTGTCCCCAAGCGCTTTTTGTTACCAACATCTTTCCACATCGGTGTGTCGTTTTTTCATCTAAATTTTTTATTTGGAATATAATTCACAGGTTGTGAGAACCAGCCTTTTTGAGTGCACAGATTGGTGGCATATGATATGTTCACAGGTCACGTGACTATCGTCATCATCATCTAACTGAAAAAGTTGGGTTTTTAATTAATGATTTTTTTTAAAAAATATGACTATGTCGGAGACAGTGAGATTCTTACAGGACAGAGCAGGATTTAGGGCTGTTGTACATAGGGTCCCTGTGAGTCGCAAGCCACTCAGCTCCCCCCAGTTGGCTTTTCTCTTTGAAAAGTAAAAAAAAAACAAAAACAAAAACCTTTAATTGTTATACAATTCCCCCCCAGGCCACAGTCCACTTTAATATGCATTTCTTTTTCTGTGATCTTGCCATGAAAATAATACCTAATCCTATATTCCTTTTAAATAGTTCTCTTCCTCATCTGTTTCAATGTAGTATACATTATTTATCCCCTCTTTTCTTAGGTTCCCCCCAACCCCGATGTCAGTCCCATTTTACAACAGTGGCACTATGCAGTATATGTCCTTTTGTGACTGAGTTATTTCACTCAGGATAATGTCCTCCAGGTTCACCCATTTTGACTATTTCGTGAGTTCTTTGTTTTTCAGTGCAGCTTAGTATTCCATTGTGGGAATATACCACAGCTTCTCTATCCATTTATTTGTTGACAGGTCACTTGGGTTGTTTCTGACTCTGCTGTTGTGAACAAAACAGCAATAAACATGAGTGTGTAAATCTAACTTGAAAAGTTTTTAATCACTCTTAAAAAAGAAACCCTGTTCCCATTGGTGGGGAGCTCTGGTGACCTAGTTGTAAGAAGTTGTACTGAAATCCCAGAGGCACATAATACGAATCCACCAGCTGCTTCCACAGGAGAAGGATGAGCAATCTCCCGTGCAAAACTCCAAAAATTGGCTGGAGGGGCAGCTCTGAGTCAGTTCTGACTCGTTAGTACACAACAACAGCTCATTAGCAGTCACTTCCCCCCTCCCAGCCCTTGAAACCACTCATCTGTCTGCCAGCATGGATTCACCTGCATTTGTCTCTTCTGGACACTCCCATCAGGACAGTCAGGCCTTGTGTGAGATTTCTGTCACTGAGCAAATGCTCTTCAAATTTTACACACTTTGTAGGTTCTGTCAGTGCTTTGTTCTTGGGAGGAGTCAGGTTTGGTTTTTGTTGCTTTTGTTTGTTTGTTTTGGTTCAGTAGTAGTCATCGTGTGGATTGTGTATTTCTTTATTCGTTGACAAACACTTGGATTGTTTCCCCTTTGAAAGCTGGCATCCGGGTTTCCTCTTTGTCTTCAGTTCTTGTGGGTGTAGACCTGTCGTTAACTGCCTGTGGATTCCTGCTCTGGGGGTTTTCAAGGTCCCCATCTTTCAAAAGCAGATTGTCAGACCTGTCTTTGGAGTCTTTCTACAGGTTGAGCCCTCTAACCTTTCATCAGCAGTTGAGAGCTTAACTGTTTGTACCATCCCGGGACTTCCCTGAAATCCCCTTAGAAGTGAAAGAAGGAAGCAGCGTACCGTGAGAGGGCCCTTCCCAGGCCCTGGGAGAGGGACTGTGGTCCAGTCCTGAGGGCTCACTCACTGGCTGGGTCTCTTCTAGCTCGTGGAGCTGAAGAATGGGGAGACGTACAACGGGCACCTGGTGAGCTGTGACAACTGGATGAACATCAACCTGCGGGAGGTCATCTGCACGTCCCGGGTGAGCTCCACCTCCATACTGGACCCTACACACATGCCATCACACACTGGTGGGGTGTGAGCCCTTCCCTAGGGCCTCTAGGCAGAGTTGGGGTTCTGTTCACACTCCCACTCAGTACTTGTCATTGTCCTGGGTTGCACAGGTGGAGCCTGTGGCCACTGGCAGGGTGGGAATGGGGCTCAAGAGCAGAGCCAAACCTTCAAGACCCTTGGAGCACCCAGACTTTGCATTTGTGGGGGTGTTGAGTAAGAGCATGGTCAGGATCAGGCTCCTGTCCTGCCTCACTGCTAGGGCTGTGCACATGCATCTGACCTGAAAGGTCTGCCCTTTGGTACCAGTGTCTGCAAATCTCCATGCTGGGGTGAGGCCACTGTGCTCCAGGGCAGGTCTGACCTCAGAAGAGTGTGTATGGGACCTGGAAGCGGGGGCAGTGGTGGCTCCCAGGGCCTCTGGGCTGCCTGCCCTTGTACGGATCACTTATGAAGGCAGTGGCTCCAAGGAAGTTCCTGGCTGCTGGTTGGCTGGGGCTGGACTGGCCTGAGTGGAGTAGCCACTGCCTTGGGGGCTCCACATGTCCATGCACGGTGGTTCCAGACTGAGCCATCTTCCTTGCCAAGTCAGTCCTCCCTATCCATGACTGCCCTGGCTGGCAGGCAGGCATAGGGATCTACGTGGCCCCCAGACTTGGCCCTGTGCCCCACTTTCTCTTCATGGCATGTCTTAGGATCGGAAGGCACCTGTACTGTGTTTTGTTCATCTGTGAGGCTTGGTGGTACCAGCTGGTCTCTTGGGCACTCCCATATCCACTCTTGGAATACACGGTTGCTAAGTTAGTGACTGTAAGCAGCTGGAATTTTCTAGATGCCTACAAATTGTAGGCAAATTCTCTTCAGTTGTTGGAGAGCACCAAGGGAAAGGCCCCAACCTCCAGGCTGTTGGTCTGGACAGCTGGCCTCTCATGGCAGGCCCTCTCTGATGGGGCGGTGTGCCTCTATCCTCATCTCTGCATGGTGGGTAACGTGGAGGCTGGGAGGGCACTGGCCTCCCACCCTGGGCCCGGTCTCTTCCAGTCATGGATAGAGGCTGAGTTGGTCAGCGAGGGTCTGACATTCCATTCAGAACCTGTATCTATGTGAACTTAGAGTATAGGAGGAAGGGGCACAACCCTCCTCTGCTATAAGATGGACTATTGCACCACGCTCCCCCTAGAGGGGCCCTCTCCGCTGGAATTTCTAGGACCAAGAACTCAAAGCTTCCAGGGACAGGCTGGACCATGCTTAGTCCTGTGCAAGGTGACAGCTCCCTGGTGTCCATGCGTCTGGAGCACACCGTGACTGGCCCCTGCCCTCTCACAGGATGGGGACAAGTTCTGGCGAATGCCCGAGTGCTACATCCGCGGCAGCACTATCAAGTACCTGCGCATCCCTGATGAGATCATTGACATGGTCAAGGACGAGGTGGTGGCCAAGGGCCGAGGGCGTGGTGGCCTGCAGCAGCAGAAGCAGCAGAAAGGCCGTGGCATGGGGGGCGCTGGGCGAGGTGGGTCCCCCCCCTTCCCTGCCTTATCTTGGGCTCCAAGTTGAATATTGACATTCCTGGCTGGTGCCGTCACTGTGGTTATGGGAGACACTTGCCAGCCTTGGAGCGGCCCCTCCCCTTCCTGCCTGCTTACTTAAAGCTTTAAGAGAGGGTGTCTGTCAGCCAGCTGAGGCTGGTTAGCCTCACCCCCCATGAGCCCCTACCCCTGGCTATGGGGATCAGAGCGCATCAACTTCCCCAGGACTCAGGCTAGCCGAGGGCCTGCCCTGATAGGCCTGAATGTGCAGAAACACTTTTCTCTCTTGGACAGTCATATGTGGGTCCCCTTCTCTGTCCCCTCCATCTCATAGAAGCCCTTTTGCCCTTGTCCCCATATCCCAGACCTAAGACATCTTCTGCTCTTCCCAGTCATCCTTGAGGCTCCTGGGGGCCAGGTCGTCTCTCATCAGAGAAGAACCTTCCAGAGCATTACCTATACCAGGCCTCAAGTCAGATGATCCACTTACATCTCCATTCTACACCATGCCCTTCCATCATAGATGAGGAACCTGGCCCAGAAGGGTTAGACTGCTTGACCCCAAGTCTTAGGGCACTGACTTTGGCCCCTGTGTGTACAGGACCCCCAGGGTGGGGATTTGGACCCCAGTGTCCCTGCAGCCCTTCTTTCTGTTCACAGGTGTGTTTGGTGGCCGTGGCCGTGGCGGGATCCCAGGCACTGGCAGGGGCCAGCAGGAGAAGAAGCCAGGCCGACAGGCAGGCAAGCAGTGAGCTGTACCTGCTGGTCCACAGACACTAGGCGCCAAGGGCACGCCCGACTTCAGGGGTCACCTCTGGCTGGCACACTCGCTTGCTCAGGAAGAAGAGGCAGCCGGGGTCGGAAGAGTCCGCTGGTGTTAACCTTTTAGACCCTCTTCCTTAGGAAACCCCCTCCTTTTTTTTAAGCAGCAATGCAAGTTGTACAAGGCTATCAATATTTTTTATTTTGTGAAGTCGCTGTGGGACCAGCCACCAAATTCCCAGGAGACCCTGCACGTGACGTAGGCTTCTTTGGCACCAAGCATTTCTTTTCATCTGAGCATGCTGAGGTGGGTGGCATCGAGTGCCTTAAACTCAGCCCCGGATGGTCGGCTCCTCACACACAGACACCAGCACATGCCTGGAACAGTCTGAGGGTCCCATGTTGAATTCCCAGAATAAAGTTGGAGTCCTGCACTTCTGATTCCCTCTGAGCTCTGCAAACAACACCCTTTTGGGCAACTGCAAGTTGACTGAGCCTGAGTCTCCAGATCACTGTTTCCTTAAGAGCTGAGGACTTGGAGGTCAGCACGTCACCATCCCTGGCCAATAGAGTGGGAGAAGTAGAGGGATGAATAGATGCAGATCCAGCCCCCTGCCAACAGGATTCCCTTATTGGTGTGCCTCCCTGTCAGAGTCAGTACCAGGATCCCTCCTTAGACACGCAGGAGTTCTGGAAGAATGCAGCCCGCGGTGGCAGGAGTGCAGAAGCAGCCGTCCCTGTCCCTGTGGGCTGCGGGAGCCGGCTGGCCGTTCTAGATCAAGTGCAGGCATGTGGACGTGGTGCTCCACATCTGGACCCAGAGCCCACGCCCTGTGTGTATATTTGCACTGCAGTTGCTAGACCTACCTCCGTTGGCCGCCTGTCCCATGTCCCCTGCCCCAGCAGTTCTGTGCCAGCCCACCCTGCCCATATGTGGGCCAGCTGCCACCAGCTCCTAGAAACTGACACCTAACCTAAATTGCCTCCACTCTCAGTGGACACAGGTGGGCTCGTCCCCTAGGACTGAGGGACCCTGATGAGAAAGTTAGGCACTGATTGTAGTTAGTGAGGGGGTAGGTCAGACCCCAGCTGGCTGGGTTGGGGTGTGGTTTCTCTTCATCGTTGGGTCAGGAGCTCTGGAGGTTCCCCTGTGTGCATGCATGCACTCAGACCAGGGGCTCGGCCCAGCCCTGCTTGGAACCGGCTGTACCTCCGTCATCAGCCCCTCGTGGCTGACCTTTCCAGCTGGCGGCCCAGCTCCCCGCCCATGACGCCAGCACCCAGGCCACCTCTGCTGAGGTGTAGGAAGCCTCCCGACTCAGAGTGAGCTTTGTGGGGGTGTCTGGGCTCAGTCTCCTCCCTGGCGGGTTCCAGAAGCCACCTCCACAGCCCGTGGATGAGAAGAGAAACCAAAAGTGCTGCCTGGCTCCTCAGCCCAGGCTTCCGGAGCCTTTGGGGCCCATCCTGGTCTGGCCGTGGCCTGGCACTTGTCTGGTGTGGGGCCACTTGGGCAGTTGACGAGGAGCACTTGAGAAGGTGGAGAGTCCAAGTGCCAAGATGTGCTCTGACCGCAAGTCCCCAGCCAGTCAGCTGTCCTTCACCTTGTCTGTCTCAGTGCCTTTTGAACAGGTGAGAGCGTGGGTCACAGACAATGCCAGAGCCTTGGCCCTAAAATGACACCCCCGCCTGCATACACCTCTTTATTTTTTACAGTGGTCTTTTGAGCTGATCACCCTTTCTCCCAGCCGTGGGCCTGACAACCCAGGGCTCAGCAGTCCAGGCTTGCCCTGGACCCCCCAACAAGCTCAGCATTTGGCCCAGTGTCCACAACCTCTGTGAGACAGGCAGGGCCAGCCATCAGAGCTGAGTGAGCTGCCCATTCTCATCCAGGTTAGAGAGCCCACAGGGGAGATGAATCCTTGGCCAGGGAGGTCAGGTGGTGTGAGAGGTAAGTAAAAGAGAAGTTGATCCTACTGGGGGCGGTTTGAGGGGTATATAACCCAGTCTTCTGAGGAAAGTGTTCTAGGCTTTGGGGACAGGTGTGCAAAGGCCCCATGGTGACAAGACAGCGGGGCAGGTAAGGAGTGGCTGTAATGGCCTTTGGAGAAGCCTGCACAAGGCAAGCATTGCCTAGTGCAGGGGTTGGTGGGTACCAATAGAAAGGGGAGTCAGGGACTCATGGTAGGAATTAGCGGGAGGTCCCCATAGGACACAGTTACAGGAGCACCTTGGGGGGGAGGGACAGAGTCCAGCCATGTCCTGAAAGCTAAGAGAAGCCACTCGGCCTAGGGGGAGAGCAGGCACAAGTCCTTGGGGCTGCAGAGGGCAAGGCCGCAGGGCAGGGCAGGGCCCTGGGAGGCAGCCAGTGGCCTCCCATCACACCTGCACCTCACATGACACTCTAGTATCTCCACCTTCTGCCCGTCTCACAGGTGAAAGGCCAAGGTGTGGGGCTCCCCTGGTTTCAGCCCCTGGATTGCCAGAGCTTTGTCCAACCCAGCCAAGTGGGGCTCAGCTACCCATTTCACGGATGAAAAAAAAAAAAATGCTCAGCATAAGTGCTAGTTAGAATCCATGTTTATCACAAAGTGTGTGCCAGCCAGCTGCCAACCTCGGGCAGGTTGAAGGTGAGTGACACGTCATCCAGGATCTGAATCATGTTCTTGAACTTCACTGTTTCACCCCTCACCTTCTCCCAGTCAGCTGTGTCACCCACTAAATCAGATGATGACTAGTCAGGGGCCAAGTCCCTCCCTGCTTCCTTATGTTCTCCCAATTATAGCTTCACCCAAGACAAATGGATTGAGTAGGCTGAGTGGTCAGGGGAGCTTTTTGGGTCTCAGTTTCCCCCAGGTTAAATGCTAAGATAGTATCATGTTGATCATGAGAGGGTGAGGTAACCAAATTAAGAGTGGAGCCAGGTAGAGAGCAAGTGCTCAGTGAATGCTTTGGGGTCTACAGCCTCACCGGCACCCTTTACCTCTTCTCTCAGCTGTGGAGGTGGCACATGAGGGGGCCTGAAAGGTCAGGCTGCGTGTTCCCTGCGCTCTGTCCCCCTGGCTCAGCCTTGCGGCTGCCCGCCCAACTCAGTGACTCACCGCTCCCTCCGCCTCTGCTGGAACTGGGCACTGAAATAGTTGCCCAGCCCGCTCTGGGGAGTGGCCATGGAAATAGTTCAGAGCTGTGTTCAGTGCCTAAAAATACCCTATGTGGTACCCTCCTTGCTTACCTTCAACCCCTCTTTGCTGACGGCACCCCTGGGCCCTGCCCCTCCTCCTCAACCCCACTGCTTCCAGCAAGTCAAAGTCAGGATCAGCTGGTCCCCTGTGGACTGTGGAGCCATGGCCTCTTGTTGCCATAGAAACTCAGATGCTGATTTCTCAGAACTCCAGAAGAACCGCCTCATTTGAACCCACAGATGTCTCAGCCCCTGGGGTGAAGAGAGCCCTGTCCCACTCAGCAGTTCACCTTAAACACTGACCTGCTTGTGGGTTTATGCACCCTTCTGCCCAGCCATCCCTTTGTCCTCATGCTGTGTGGCCTTTTCTCTCCCCTTGGGTGGGGGCAACTCTCAGCAGAGACTCCCAAAGTGTCCCCAGCCACTCAGCCTCCTGTACTCTGATAGGGGTCAACTCCATCCCAACCACCTTTCAGGCAGGAGGGTTGGGACAAGGAAACTTGGGGAAAGCAAGTGCAGAGGGCCTGGGCAGGTGAGTGCTGGGCAGGAGGCATGCTGAGCAAGCCCTTAGCAGACAGCAGCTGCCTCTTAAGGAGCCCCGCCCCCTCATTCCCCATCCCCCTCCTCCCCGCCTGCCTGTCCTCCCATCCCACGGGGAATGACTCAACCCAGACTTGTTCAGAGGGCCTGGCCACCCTGACCTCTGAGACTTCCTAAGAAGTGTTTATTTTCTTTTCTTACTAGCTGGCCTCTATACTTTATTCTGAGTTCCTTCGTTTTTACCTCCTGTCCTTTATTTAGTAAAAGTCAAACAATGTCACCATTTTTAAAGTGAACAATTCTGTGGCACTAATGCATAAGTAGGGAGTTCTGCTGGCTTAGTGGTAGGGAGCTGTGCTGCCAACCCAAAGGCCCACAGGTCAAATCCACCAGCTGCTCTTAGAAGAAAGATGGCCAGTCTCTTCCCATACAGTTTACTGCTTCTGAAAACCCACTGGAGGGTCAGCTATGAATCAGTTCTGATGCTATGCTGTTACATGAAAGCACATAACAATTCGTAAGGGTAGAGCTCTGGGCGACCAACTCAAAGGCAAGTGGTTAAAATCTGCCACTTACCCCACAGGAGAAAAATGGGCAGTCACCTCTCGTCTGATTTACACCCTCTGAAAACCCACTGGAGGGACAGCTAAGAGTGGTTCTGGCCCCACTGCAATGACTTTGACTTCACTTTGAATTCATATGGAACCCTGGCGGCAGTTAAGCCCTCAACTGCTAACAACAAAAACAACTGCATTCATGGGTGATGTCACTGGTTTTCACTCAACAATCCCCACTTACCTGGAAAGAAAGATGCTGCAGGAGAGGTTTTGGCAATATGTTTTTGTAAAGATCACAGCCAAGACTACAATTCTCATCTGGTACACATGAGGTTGCTAGGATTGAAATTGACTTAACTGCAACAGGTTTGGCTTCATGACTTTCACAATGTTGCTCAACCACTTCTATCCAGTTCCAGAACATTCTTGTCATCCCAAAAGGAGACCCTGGATGCATTAGCAGCCACTCCTGTCTCCCCTCCCCCCCCCAACTCCTGGCACCCATTACCCTATTTCTGTCTCTGTGAATATGCCTGTTTGGACACTTCATTTACTCCACATTTGAAAAATCACCTGCCCACGTATGTAAGTAACACAGTCATCAAATTCATAGGAACTAACAGGCTAAGAGGTCTGAAGAACCGTAAAACAAGTTCTATTTGTGTAAAAATGTAGTATGAGGAGTCAGACACTGACATTTGGTGTCTGACGACGTCTTTCACTCAGTGTAATGTTCATGTGGACACATGCATCAGAACCCCATTTCTCTTTACAAAAAAAGAATCCTCTGTCCTCAATCCACTATGATCCTCCAATGGGTTTCCAGAACTGTGAATCTTAACAGGAAACTCCCCATCTGCCCATCCATCAGAAAAGCTGGTGGGTTTGAACCACTAACCTTTTGGTCCCTACAGAACTGTCCCATTTCTCTTTGTGGCTGAGTAATTAAAGCTTGTTTGGCTCCACAATCAAAACTCTTGACATAAGCAGTCAGGAAATAAAAAAGACGAATTGCAATGGGAAAATGCTGTCAGAGAAGTTTCCAAAAGTACTGAAAAGCAACAATGTCAGTCTAGAGACTAGGGTGTGCCTAATCTAGGCCATAGTTTTTTCAATTACTTGCTATGCATCAGAGAGTTGGACAATCACTAAGGATGACAAAAGAATCAATGCCTTTGAGTGTGGTGCTGGAGAAGTCTTGAACACACCATGAACCACCAAAAAATCAAACAGGTCTGTCTTGGAGAGGGTAAAACCAAGTTTCTCCTTGGAGGCTAGGATTTTAAAGGTGTCTCACATATTTTGGGCACATGGCCAGGAGAGACCGGTTCTTAGAGAAGGACATCAGGCTTGGAAGGGTAGAGGGACAGCACAGGAGAGGAAGACCCCGGATGAGATGGATTGATACAGTAACTGGGACAATGAGGGTTGGTGTGTCGGAATCAGACTGGCTCAGGATGGGGCAGGAATCAGAGCCGCTGTACATAGTAAGGTCACAGGTAACTTGACAGCACACATCAAGTACTCCATTGTGTGGCTGTACCATATTTTGTGTATCTCTTTTAATTTTGAGTTGTTTTCATAGTATTTACTGAGCATTTATTCTTCACCAGTTGCTGTACTGTTTATTCCACTCTTACCCCACCCCATCCGTGCCCCATAAGATTTTTATCTACATACCCATTTCACAGCTAGAGAAGAAGAGGCACAGACAGGCTCAATGTTAAACAGATTTTCACTCCTTTATACTCTGGAGCTGGAAGTGAAGAGAGATAATAAGGTAACTGAATTAAATTAGGTGAATACCATGGGAACACCAGAGGAAAGTGTTGGAGAGACAGAGGAGAGCAGCATATGCAAAGGCCCTGTGGTGGGGACCAGTCCTAGTGTGTTGGTGAATTGGCAAGGAGGCTGGGAATCAGAGTGAGGGAAGTGGGCAGAGGCTGAGCAGGGCCTAGGGGCTGTGGGCAAAGGTCTGGGATTTACTCAGAGTTGGAGAAAGGGAGCAAGAGGATCTCAGCCCCGTGGAAGTTGGGACAGGCACAGCAGCTCCTGGGTCCCTGTGGGCATCTTGTGACCCTAGACCAAGTGGCCATTAAGGCCTTGTCCTCATTCCCATCACACACACCTCCAGATCATTTCTGACACCTCAACTTCAAAAGCAGAAAAAACTGCCTTTTGCCCACAACAGTGACAGGACATGGTATAAACCCTACTACTGTCAAGTCCACTCCTGACTATTCCTGCTCCTGGCAACCCTATGTGTATCTGAGTAGAACTGTGCTCCATAGGGTGTTCTTGGCTATATTCTTTGGGAAGCAGATTGCCAGGCCTATCAGCCAGTCGTGAAGTTAGTTGTCAAATGGAAGCCTTTTACATCTCCCAGGCACTCTTTGAATATGGACCTGTTGGAGAGAGGGTGGATAGACAGACTTATAGAGGGATGATAGGAGAGCAAATGGATAAAGAGATGAGTAGATGAGTGGGGAAAGTGAAGGGGATGAGTGGGTGAGTGAAGTGGGTAGATGAACAGACAGATGACAACAGAGAGGGAGGATGATGCATCACCCAGGTCAGTGGGATGATCAATATCCCCTCATCTTCCTGCATGTGATGGACGGGGCAGGCACCAGGAAGGTTACCCAGCCACCCTTGGGTGGCACCTACCCTTCCTTGGCCTCAAGAGATGCCCCCAAAGAAAAGGCAGGGTTCACTTGACCACCCCACCCCACCCCACCCCCACCCTGAAAATGCGGAGGCGGCCAAGTACCAGATGCCTCTACCTGCGGCTGCTGCTGAGTCAGTGTTGCCATGGCAACTTGGGCCCTGCCGGATGTTCCTCCGGGCACATCCCTGTCACCACAGCCACTTTCAAGGCCTCCTCTTCTTGGAGGGGAGGGCTGGGGGATGGCTATTTTTACCCAAGTTGCACGCAGAGCTCAAGGACCATAACCCTGCTTTTCCTCCACTGGTGTCTGCCCCTCCATCCCTGGAGCCATCCCTCTACAAGAGCAGGTAACCAAGCTTGGTGGTAGGAGTTCCTGGTGCTCATACTGCCTATGTGCCTGAGGGCCAGAGCTAAGTGCTAGACCTCTATTTGCTCATCTGTAAGATGGGTTTTGGACAGAACTATTGTTCCTGACCACGGAGAGAGTTATTTGTTGTTGAGCCTATTCCAATTCCTGTAAACCCTACCCATGAAACAAATAAACTAGAAAACCCTGTAGTTTTCTCCATAGTGTGCTCCATAGGTTTTTCAAGACTGTGACCTTGTGACAGATTGCCAGACTTTACTTCCAAGGCATCTCAAACCTGGCCTGGGAGTTGAGCCAGTTGTTTTACCCAGGGCCGATTACAGAATACTGTTCATTAGAAATGGGGCATGCACCCACTCTGACAACAGATTTTTGACCCAGCCCAGCTTTCTGGATGGTTCCATGACATTCCACGCCTGATTCCTCTGAACCTTCTAAGAACCTGATAAGTGACTATGGCTGTCTCATGAACAGAGATTGAGGAAGAAGGCTGCTTGGGGAGGCTGTGGCAGGTCAGGGCTGGCTAACAGGGCACTGAGCAACAAGGTGCCAGGAATGGCGTGGGGAGGCCAGGGTGGTGCTCATCAAAGAACAGAGTGTGGGTCCCTGTGACTCAGCTGCTCCCAGGCTTCTAAAACCTCCACTGAAAAATAGCATGAGTGGGGAAACTGAGCCAGAGAGCTCTACCAATGCTGGTAAGGACTTGAATCACCCCCATCCACTACTGCTGAGCACCTGGGTGCCCTGCATGGTCCCCACTCGATTTTCCACTTCTCATCCTAGTGGATTCATGCCAACTTCCTCCTGAGCTACTGCTCCACCTCAGGACCTTTGCACACACTGTTCTTGCTTCCAGAGAACATGCTTCCCTTTCTGTCCATAAGTGTCTCTACTTTGACCAGGGCTCCTTCTCCCTCCCAGCTCTTATCACTCTGGATACCTGGCCTATACCCTATTCTCTCTCCTTGGGCCCTTCTCCCAGCCTCAATTTACCCTTTTTTACACTCATAGGGTGTTTGGAAAAGGACCATCCAGATGGTGACATATAGTACTTGAATCTCTTGGCCCAACTATTCCCCAGGCTGAGTGACCCTGGCTCAAATCACAGGCCCCACTGGAAGTCAGCATCCAGTGGTTGGACCAAGCTGGGCTGGGCAGGCAGCCAACACTAGGGCCAAGGACTGGGGAGACCTGGGCAGCTGCCAGTTGCTTCCTCCAGGGAGCCTGTTCATGCCTCCAGGCCAAGCTGGGGCCTCTTTGCTTCTCCCAAGACCTCTGTCACCACTCATGGCTCCTGGTAGGCTCCACCCTAGGGCCAGTAGACTTGAACCCTAGGCAATCAGACACTTAAATGGGCAGCAGAAAGTGTCCCTTGGCTGCTGTGTCCCCAGCAGCTGTGCATCCTGGGAGCAAGTAGGGACTGGTCCCCATCTCCACTAAAAGCCACCATCCCTGTGAAAAAGTTGTGATTAAAAAGACCACCATCGCTTCCGCGGTGTCTGCCTCTCTCACTCTCTGCCTGCGTGTCTCCCCCAGTTTGTGCACGTGTCTCTGCCTCTCCCTGTCTCTTCCTGTTTCTGTCTGCATCTCCTTTTCTTCCCGTGTCTCCATTTCTGCCTCTCTCCTTGCTCTGTCTCTCCTGATCCCTGTCTCTGTGTGCATTGCTCTGTGTCTCTTTTCTCTCCATTACTGTTGATCTCTCCCTGTCTCCTTGCGGTCGTGGCCCCTTCAGCGGGTCTCCCGGTTCCTCTCCCCATTTCGGTTTCCTGCAGTTCCCCCACCTCATTACCCTATACCCTCCCCTCATCCCTGCACCCACTCTCTCTCCCTCCAGCTCCTCCAGTCTCTGATCATCTCCGCTCTCCGGTTTCTCCCGTCATTCTCTGTGGGGAAATAAACTGATTTCCAACTGCTTAAATAAGAGGTAGAGGGGCTTGGGTCCTTGACCACTCTACCCATTCATTATTAGATGCGTTGGTCCTAGGTTCAAAGCTGGACAAGAGGGTAAGGGAGCGAGGGAGAGGGTCTTTGGAGACGGCCTGGCCTCTTCCGCTGCTCAGCTCCCTACAGCCTACCAGGACCTAGGGCGCGGCAGGGACGGGGTTAACTGCGCGCTGCCCCTCCCCCAGCCCTGCATTTAATTAGCGGCCCCGCAAGGCGGCAGGGCTGGTTGGGTGGGGGCGAGGGGAGGTAAAGGAGAAGCGGGAGGGAAGAAGGGGCGGAGGAAGGAGGTGAGGCGGCGGAATGGGGGGAACAGGAGGGATGTAGGTGGGAGGGGGAGGAGGTAGGAAGGAGATGGAAAAGGAAGGGCCCAGGATCTAAACCCAGATTTGAATCCCACCTCCGTCCTGTACCCCCACTTTGCCTCTATTCTAGGTCTCCCCGCTTCTCACTGATGAGTTCTGTGCCCACAGGCAGGAAGCACACCTCAAACTGCCCTAGTGTATTACGGGGTAAACTGAGGTCCACTCCAGTCACAGCAGGAGGGGCTGGGCTGCCCTGTGATTAGGAATCTGTCAGCACGCCCCTCCCTGCCCGCAGGGGACGAGACGGCCTGTCTGGGTCTAGCCAGGCCACGCCCTGCTCCGTGCCTCAGTTTCCCGTCCTCGCAAGTGAGGTTGCAGAGCGCCTGGGAAACACAGGGTGAAAGGCACACCCCACCAAGGGCCTCCAGCGGGGCGTGGGGATCGGGCCCCGCGGTCACAACGTCTGCGTCTACGCGGCCCCGCCTGGCTCTGACGTCCGTGCTTGACGCCATCGCCTCTGCGGCTGCCCGGCTAGTTTAACTCCTGTCTTGCCACCACCTGCGCGCGGGGGGAGTACTGGGACCTGAACTAGGGCCTTAGCAGCCCCTAGGGGCAGGGACTTGCCCGAGACTGACGTCGTCCAGGCCCTACCCCCCACCCCCAGCCGCCGCTGGACACCCCGGCCACGCCTCCGCCCGCGCGGGTCCCACCGCCTGGAATGTCGTGCCTGCCCCAATCCCACCCCTTGTTTACCGAGCCATCCACCCCTCGCCGGCCCTGCCCTGACCCCTCCAGGCTGGGCGGGACCGTGGCTTGGTCTCCTCGCGACGGCCAAGGGGAACTGGCTCCTCTTGGCCTAGAACTAGGTCCTCCCCAACCAGGCAACACAGGGTTTCTTCTTCCACTTTTCAGATGACAGCAATGGGAGCCCATAGGGTTTATTATGTTCCCCGAGGTTCCCAAGGTCTCACGACCCTCCTCCGCTTATCCCTGTGGGGCGCCCCCCCAAGTCTCGCAGCAGGGGAGAAGACAGCCCCCCTCCCCTTAGGTCTCTCCCCGCCCAGGGGAAGTGAGAATGCAGGGGCCTTCCCCCGCAGACTCACCACTTCCTCCCCAGAGAGCTAGCGAGGGGCCTCGGGTAGGGGGTCTCCCTGTCCCCACGTCTGAGCTATCGGTGTTTTAATGCAGCACGTGCTGTGGAGCCCCATGTCGCAGGGGGTTGCCTTAGGACTCCATTCTAGGCCTCTACCCTGGGCCTCCCCACCTATAAACTGAATAAAATACAGTTTATTACCCGTTAGTGGCCTTTTCACTCTGGGTGGACCCTGCTCCTCACCTCTTCCCCCAACCGGGATTCCTAAGCCCCAGCCTTTCTGGCTCCCTTTAGAGACAGCCTGCAGTGGTTTGGATTAGAATCTTCCTCCTAGCCTCTGTTTGTCCATCTGAAAAAGGGGCTCAGGCTTCCCTCTCATCTTGATGTGCTGCTGTAGGAAGTGATTGGAGAGTAGACTCCTTCCTCCTTGGTGGATGTATCTGCTCATTCATTAATTCACTCATTCCTTAATTCCCCTCGTTGACCCCAGACAGCTGGGAAAGCATAGCAGGGGAGCAGCTTCCTAGTGGGTACAGTCCTAAGGCCTTCAGGTTGAGGTGGGAGGACCTAGAAGTCAACTGTCACTCAGACCTCAGTCACACAGCCCAGAAATGGTTCAGTACTCTCAGGCTATGGGGAATGTGGGCAGAGTGTGGGTAGTGTGTCAAGTGGGTACACACAACTCCAAGATTCAGTGCAAACACGCCAGCAGATAGTCATTGGGCACCTACTATGTATAGGCTCCCATGGGGATGGAGACCCCAAAAGGTCCTGGCTTGGAGCTGCCCTGTCTTTGATGCCTCTACGTCACCCAGTCCAGTCCCAGTTGTACTTGTCCTGTGGATGGCCTAGCTGGGCTTTGCTTGCCTTTGCTAATTTTTTGGTTTACAGGCTGTGTTAGGCTGCTAAGAGAAAGGTTAGCAGTTTGAATACATCAGTGAACAGAAGAAAGATGAGATGAGGCTGTCTGCTCCCGCTGAGATGCACAGCCTGGCAAATGGGGTGGGGATGAGTTGGGATCTACTGGTTAGCAGTGGTTTTTGGGGTTCTATTTATGGCTGAAGAAACTGGTTTTCCATTCTTGGTGATGATGGGAGGAGGTTCTTTTGAAAATATTTACTGAAGTAAAAGCAGAAAAAGAATGTTGGCTTAGAGGAAAATTTCTTTACTGAATGTGCTCCACTGTTGTTTCCAGCCTCCTGCAAGGATGCTGGCTCTGGAGCTCCAGGGGTGCTGGACTTCCCCCACCCAGTACAGGGCACCAGCATACAGTAGGAATTCTAGGGAGGGTTGTTGAGTGAATACATGATGGGATAGGAAGTTGATGAAAATTCAAAAACCTCTCAAGTTGATTTGTTGTTGTTGTTAAGTGCCACCAAGCCCCAGGCCACTCATAGTGACCCTATGAAGAGAGTCCTCAACGCTTGGGTGTCTCATCCTCTCTCCAGGTCCATAGGGTTTCCAGAGGCAAGCTATTATGGAAGTGGATACCACTGCCCTATGAACCCCCCAATGCTGGGGTTTCCCAGGGCTGGGTATACAGCTTTGGCACTCTATGCAGCCAGAGAAACTTCTCTAGGAACAAAACTATAGAAATGAGCAGGTGCACTTTAAGTGCTGGATAAATAGAGTTCTGCTTGTCCTGCTGGGGGGGGGGGGGTGTTATGAGGAGGAGGAAGACCCGTAGACTGACACAGAGGCTACAGCAATGGGCTCAAGTATTTCAGAAATAAAGAAGATGGTACAGTACAGGATAGCGTTGGGATCTGTGGTTCATAGGTTCTCAATGAGTCATACTCCACAGGCACCTTAACAACAACAAGCTTGCTTATGCTGGAGACCCTCAGGGCTGACACTGAACATTAGTCAATCCACAAATGCTAGGCTGAGAGTCCCTTCTGGATCTGCTGGAGGCTGAAGGCACAATAGTTCTTGGGGACAGTCAGTGCATAGCAACACCTGCATAGAGGAGGCTCTAGCTGGTGTGTGTGACTGGGGATGGCGTCAGACTGCGCCTCGATTTGCCCATTTGTTTGTCTGTGAGGCTTGGGCCAGAGAGCACAGACCCTGAGTCCCCGCCGTGCCCAGAAGCCTGAGTCGTGCGGCTGGACAAACACCTGCAGGCGGTCAGCGACGTGACTCCGGTTCCTGCTCCCTGCGAAGGCGGAAGTGGGGCGGGCGGGGAGGGGCTGCCGCCTTCTCGGGTAACCTGATCCTTAGGAATGCGCCGACGCCAGATGCACCCCCAAGCGGAGGCCGGCGCCCATCCCCCGGCCGCCCGCGGGGGGCCTGCCACCGGGGGACCGTCCCCAATACACTCCACCTCAACGCGGGGCACCGTCCCCGGAAAGCCGCCGCTACCCCTCCCCCGCAGTCATCGGGGTCACAGTGCCGGGGACTGTCCCTGGAAAGGCCCCCACCCACCTGGCTCTCCGGTCCTGCCACTAAGGGACCATCCCCAGAAAGTCCTATCTCCGCTCTACCGGAGGCACTGTCCCTAGCAAGCCCTCCCTCTCCAGCCTAGGGTTCTGCGCGCCGGGGGAACCGTCCCCAGCAAGGCCTCCCCCTACCAGGACACCCATACCCGCAAGCCCCACCCCAGCCTGGCTGGTCTCCAGCGCCAACAAGTACCACCCTCTTAATTGGCCCCTCGGTCCCTCCCTATTTTCTCCCCTCTTTTCTCCCCTTTGCTTCCTGCTTAACTCTTGTTTTTTTTCTTTTTCTTTGGGACTTTCCGTTTTATCAAGTTGATTTTAGGTTTGTGGGTCTTCAAACCCAAGAAAGACTCCAAACGAAACCAAGCTGCGAGTTACTTTAAACATACAAACACAAAGGCAGCCTCACGCCGGGGGCAAGAAAGGGGCCGAGACAAGAGAATTTGAACCCTCAGAGATGAGGGACCCACCACAAACCCTCTGTGAACACCGCCCTGGGATTTAGGACAAAATCAAAGACTAGGATAAACAAGAAAAAGTAAGACTTCTACCCCTCCTGCGCCTCTATCACCTGGAAACAAATTCTGTCTTGACCTCAGTGTGTGTCTCTCTCTCTTAGGCCCGCCCCAACCAGCCACACCTGCCTCTGTGTGTTCAGCTGTATCCGCCCTCAGGGCCTTTGCACTTGCTCCTCTGGGCTGCCTGGAACACTCTGCCCTGGGATGACTAGCCCAGGCATTGCTCCATTTTTACAAGCGTCACCTTCTGAGAGTGGTGGTGGTGTCATTGTTGAGCCAGCTCTAATTTGTGGCGACCCTAGACATAAACAACAAAACACTGTCTAGCCCTACCCCATCCTATCTCTGTTCTGCTCTAGTCTATCGTTCCAGGCCACTGTGTCTTTTGAGTGCCTCCATTCCAGGAATCTACTTCACTGGCTGATTAGCAGTCGGGAAATGAGGAGACACATTGTAGTGGAAAAATATCCAGTTAGGAAATCTCTTCAAATTATTGAGGAGTAATGATGTCAGCTTGAGGACTAAGGTGCATCTGGTTCAAGCCAGTCTTTCTGATCACTTGCTTTGCATCTGAGAGCTGGAATAAGGATGACAGAAGAAGAATTTACACCTTTGAGCTGTAGTGTTGGAGAACACTGAACATCCCATGGATGGGAGAGGGGAGGCAAGAATGATGAGGCTTTGCCTCACATATGTTGGGCATGTTGTTAGGAGGGGCTATTCCTTGGAGAAGGGCATGATGCTGGGAAGGGTGGAGGGTTGCTGAAGGAGAGGAAGACCCTGAACCAGGCAGACTGATGTGGTGACCACCACAATGGGCTTTTATGTGGCAGGAAGGGTGAGTATGGTACAGGATAGAACAGGGTTCAGATCTTTTGTTCAGAGGGCCACTATGAGTCATACGTGACTGACTCCACAGCACCTAACAAGAACAATTATCAAAAGTAGAATGCCTGGCTTTTCTTCTTAGTTTTAGTGTGGAAGCCCCACTGAAACCTGTCCACTGTGACCTTGCTGGTATTGGAAATAGCTTTTAGCAAGAAAACCTGGTGGTGCAATGGTTTCACACTTGACAGCTAACTGAAATGTTGGCAGTTCAAACCCACCCAGCAGGTCTATGGACGAAAGACCTGCTGATCAGCTCTTAGGATTGTTGTTGTTGTTGTTGCTGCTGTGTATCTTTGAGTTGGAACTGACTCCTAGCTGACCCTCCGGCAAGTTTGGAGAGGCAGTAAATCGCATGGGAGGAGACTGTCCACCCTTTTCCCCATACAGCAGCTAGTAGATTTGCTTAGAAAACCCTCTGAGGCAGTTTTACTGCCACACGGGATAAAGATAAGTTGAAATTGACAGAAGATAAATATCAACAGCTTCCAGCATCCCAGTAACATTCAAATAAAACATCACAGTACCACAAACTGTGGCGGCCTCCCAAATTAACTCTAAAACCCCTCCGCTTTTCCTCCTGAGCACCATTTATTCCCCTTCATGCCAGACTTGTGAGCTCCCCCCCTCAGATTGGGTCCTGAAGTCAGAGGTGGGTCCATGTGTCCCAGCTTTCAACTCACAGCAGGTGCTCAAGGTACAGTGAGTTCACTCACTCCAAGGGGTTTAGGCAGCACCCTCTTCCTTGCCCTGGAAAACACAACCACATCCTGAGGAGCTCCTGTCTGGGGGCACAGAACTGGACACAGCTGCTCCCAGCAACTTGGGGTCAAGGCCGGGGCAGATGGAGGGGTGGGGCTGGGTGGTTTGGAGGGCTGCAAAGCTGGGAGGAATAATTTTCCACTTTGAGGAGGAGGGGGTGGGGGAAAGATATCAAGGGCAGAGGAAACAGCAAGTGCACAAAGGGCCTCAGAGGGTGGGGTAGCCGAGGCTGCCAAGGGCAGATCCCCATACTCCCTGGCCAGAAATGGTCTTCCCTGCCCAGCCCTAAGGGTTACCCAAACTCTGGTCCAGGGAAAACGCCGCACACAAACAGGGAGGGGTGTTGCTGGCTCTAGAGGGAATCTTAGAGGAGTCTCAGAAGAAGTGGTCAGGGAAGGCTTCTTGGAAGAAGAGGCATTGGAGGTGGGATGAAGAATTTTCCAGGAGGTAAAGCAATGATGGAGGGAACTCCAAAGAACTGCAATTAAGTCTGGTCAAATAATGAGAAAGTAAAACGATGGCAGAAAACATTTATTGAGCCCTTAAAATTTCTTCAAATCTCTCCAAATAAAAAATTGCAGAACTCCACTTTCAGAAAGAAAAGAAAGCTCAAAGAAGGGAAGTGAGTGGCTTGAGGTCACCCAGTGAGACAGTGGCACAGATCTGAAGGTGGCGAGTTGTCCAAGCTATCTTGTCCTCCATAAACCTCAATTTCCAGGGCTGGTCTGCTCTCCCTGTCTGCCATTAATTTCAGGCTGGCACTGCCCGGGGCTTCCAAACTTGCCCCCACCTATCAAGGTCACAGCACGGCCTCTGAGGACTTGGCCTTTACTAGGCTGCCTGGTCCTACTCCCATCTGTGCCCTAGGGAGAAGCACAGCCCAAGGCCTCCAATCTGGTCCACAGCACGGCAATAAATTGAGGTCCACAGAAAGTCCCCTGAGAGGGTTGACTATAGGCTGGGGGCCACATCATCTCCCACTGGCTTCCTTTGTACATGTTGACACTCAACACCAGGAAGAAAGGTCTAGAGGGCTGGCAGATTCACAGATAGAAACCTGTATGCACTCATGGACGTAGGGACATGCAGCCATAAGAATCAGGCACCCTTCACATGGTCATATGCATGACAGGCAGACTCCCGCACACATACACAGATCTAGACACATGTGAACACATAGTCACACACACCCACAGACCCACAACACAGGTACATAAACCACAGACAGGTTACACAAAGGTATATGCACAGACCTAAGACATACAAATAAAGTCTCATCTGAAGACAAAACAGAGCCATATTCTAGGCCTTGAGAGGTCCGCTCCAGGCCTCTAGGCCTGCCTTCTTGTCCATCAACCCAGACTCTCCCCTGCCTGATCTTGCCCTAGATGGGGGTGGGGGGTGAAGATGGGGCAGCAAGGTGGGGGAGTAAGAGGAGGAGAACCTTACTTATATCCATGAGCCAAATATTCATCAGAGACCACCCACAGTGACTGACCTACACAGGCAGCATTCCAGTTCCATAAATGTTTACTGAGCTGTGTGCCAAGAGACCCACTGGCCTAAGATGGACGAGATTCCTATGCTCTGTGGGCTCATGAAACACCTCTTAATTTCTGATGATTCTTGAAAATTTGCTAGATAATGGAAGGGTACTTTCTGAGGCTCACACACACACACACACACACACACACACTCCTCAAGTAGGAGCAGGCACAGCATGTGCAAAGGACCTGAGGCAGGCAATAGTTAGGAGGTTGTGCTGGGAGGCTCTGGGTCTCAGAGGGAGAGAGGTCAGATAGGGGCTAGAGGGGAGAACTGGACTGTATGCAGAAGGTAGGAAAACTGAGATAGTCCCTCAGACCCAGATGTCAAGGGCTCCCCTGGGAATGTGGGGGAGGCGGCGTGATTCCCTCCCTGTCCAGTCTTAATGGCAGCCCATTAAGCCGTAACAGCCACAATAATAGTAATAAGCAGGTATAATTACCAGCTACAATTCCTGCCTCATCAGCCCAGGCCTGGGGCAGCAGGAGAAAGGAGGGGGCCCTTAGAAGGGAACCCATACCCTGGGACCCACAGCCCACTGGTAGATCCAAGATTATATTGTGAGTGGCTGAGGGGAGCAGCTGCCCTGGCGCCTTGACGCCTTAGGTTCTAATGGGCAGGACCCAGTCGTGGCCCTGTGGACTCCAAGCGTTCCCTTGGACAGGTCACCACGCCTTGCTGAGCCTCAGTTTCCCGTCAATGAAAGGAGGAAGTTGGCCTTACACTCCAAACCCCACCCAATAAAAAAGATCAGGATCAAGGAGTTTCCAGCAACTTTTAACTACCCTCCTCTTCCTCGTCCCCGTCCTCCAAACACACCCCAGAAACAGCAGCCGGACCCCACCCCTGGGGGACCTCCACACAGCCCCCGTGCGCACAAAGCCAGCCTAAAACGTGCGCTAATGGAGCCATTGTCGGCATAAAGTCTCGGGAGGCGCCGAGGAGTTAGAGGAGTTATTTAACCACTCGAGGCCCCATCCCCCTCTGGTCCCGCGGGGCTGGGCGCCACTCCCGCCCTCGCCTCCGCCCCCGTTGGCCTGGGCCCCACGCGCGGCCGGGGGCGGGGCTTCGCGGCGGGAAGGCCGGGCCGGACCCATCACACCACCCCGGACGTGCCTTGGCGAGAGGCGGTGCTGGTTGGTGGGGGGACCACGGCCGTAAATAGCGCTCCCAAGGCTGTCTCCCCTGGATGGGGACGCGGCCCGCCCCCATGACGTCAACCCAGAAGGCAGCGCGTTGTTGTGCAGTTTACCGCGCGTCGCCACGGCAACGGCAACCCAGCCAGCAGAGGTGGCCAGGCTACGCCCCCTTATGCAAATAAGAGACGTCACTCGCGCCCAATGGCGAGCGGGGGCGGTGAGCTCATCGCGCCAGGCCGAGGCTATAAGAGGGCGGCATAGGCGGCGCGGCGGCACTAGCCGCCGCCAGCGGGTTGCCGGGCGCAGCGGCACGGCCGGGGCGGGTGAAGGAGCAGCCTTAAAACGGGGGGGCGCAGGCCCCCCGGCGGCCGCGGCCACTCCCCTCCCCCGGGGCCGGCGCGGGGGAGGCGGAGGATGGAAACACCCTTCTACAGCGATGAGGCGCTGAGCGGCCTGGGCGGCGGCGCCAGCACCACCGGCGGCGGCAGTTTCGCGTCCCCGGGTCGCCTGTTTCCCGGGGCTCCCTCGACGACAACGGCGGCGGCAGGCAGCATGCTGAAGAAGGACGCGCTGACACTGAGCTTGAGCGAGCAGGTGGCGGCAGCGCTTAAACCCACTTCTGCGCCGCCCCCGGCCTCCCTACGCGCGGACGGAGCCCCGGGTGCGGCGCCCCCCGACGGCCTACTGGCCTCCCCGGACTTGGGGCTACTCAAGCTAGCTTCGCCCGAGCTTGAGCGCCTCATCATCCAATCCAACGGGCTGGTTACCACCACGCCGACCAGCACGCAGTTCCTCTACCCCAAGGTGGCGGCCAGCGAGGAGCAGGAGTTCGCGGAAGGCTTCGTCAAAGCGCTGGAGGACCTGCACAAGCAGAACCAGCTGGGCGCCAGCGCCGTGGCTGCGGCCGCAGCAGCCGGGGGCCCCTCGGGGGCAGCGGCAGCCTCGGCGCCCCCCGGAGAGCTGGCCCCGGCGGCGCCCGCCCCCGAGGCGCCCGTCTACGCGAACCTGAGCAGCTACGCGGGCAGTGCGGGCGCGGCTGGAGGCGCCGCCACAGTGGCCTTCGCCGGCGAGCCCGTGCCCTTTCCACCGCCGCCAGGCGCGCTGGGGCCGCCGCCGCGCCTGGCCGCGCTCAAGGACGAGCCGCAGACGGTGCCCGACGTGCCAAGTTTCGGCGAGAGTCCGCCGCTGTCGCCTATCGACATGGACACACAGGAGCGCATCAAGGCAGAACGTAAAAGGCTGCGAAATCGCATAGCCGCCTCCAAGTGCCGCAAGCGCAAGCTGGAGCGCATCTCGCGCCTCGAGGAGAAGGTGAAGACGCTCAAGAGCCAGAACACGGAGCTGGCGTCCACAGCCAGCCTGCTGCGCGAGCAGGTGGCGCAGCTCAAGCAGAAGGTCCTCAGCCACGTCAACAGTGGCTGCCAGCTGCTGTCCCAGCACCAGGTGTCCGCGTACTGAGCCCCCCCCCCCGGAGCGCATGCGCGGCCCCCCACCCCCGAGGGGCGGATCCGGGTGGGGGGGGCGTGGGCGCCCTGAACTCGGAGAGGGCGCCGGCCTTGGTGAGCCCCTGAGGGTGCACGATATTCGGAGGGGGCACCAGGAACTTGGAGAGGGCGCAGCCCACGGGACCTCCCGACCGTGCCCAGGACTTGGAGAGGGGGCGTCCTGGACTCGACAAGCTTTACCCCCCGCTCCCGGGGGGCGAGCGCATGACCCCCTGCCCTCGCGAAGCCTCTTTCCCGCGAGCGGCCGTCCCTTGTTGCACACGCCCGCGCGCCCAGCGCTTCTTTGTACACCGCTGTGGACGAGGGCTTCGCGGGGCCGCAGCCGCCACCCTTCGTTTCCTTTTCTTTTTACTTGTTTTTTGCTTTTGGAAGAGAGAAAAACAGAGTGTTCGATTCTGCCCTATTTATGTTTCTACTCGGGAACAAACGTTGGTTGTGTGCGTGCGTGTTTTCCTGTGTTGGTTTTTTAAAGAAATGGGAAGAAAAAAAAAAACAACATACCTCCCCATAATCTCTCCTCGCTCTCGCTTTTCACCCCCCTTCCATTCTCCTGACACCCTCCCCGTTTTTTGTTCTGTTTTGCTACGACTCCACATTCCTGTATGTAATCCTTGGTTCGCCCGGTTTTCTGTTTTCAGTAAAGTCTCATTACGCCAGCTCGGCTCTCCGCCTCCTCTTTCACTGGGGCTTGACGGGCGGGGCCTGGCCCGAACCCCAGGCTTTCCCTCCCGCGGCTGCCTGTCCACTCTCTTCTCTGTGCTCCTCCCTGTTGGAGGTGGGGAGGGCACATCTGGCGCTCAGCGAGCGCCATCTAGGCACTGAGACGCAGGTCGATGGGATATCTGGTGTGGAGAGGATAGGGAGTCTTTGACCACGGCTTGTAACACATGAGCTCCAAGGCATACTATGCATGCCCTCTTAACTTCCAGAGACGACTTTGTGTTTTGTGATTGAAGTCCCAGATTGGGACAAAAGAAAACAGAAAAGTTCTTCCAACGTGTAGGTCTGTATTGCCTGTACAATGGATACAACTTTAAAAAACTTAGGGGATTTTGGTGGTCTAGTGGGTAAGGAGTTGTAAGCTTATGGTTCAATCCAGCTGCGGGAGAAATACCAGTAACCTCCTGTGAGATTTACAGCCTCTGAAAGTCTGCTGGAGAGTCAGCTCTGACTCGGCTTTGACTGGAAGGTAACGAGTGATCAGAAACTTGCTCTATGAGATTATGAGAATTAACTAGAAAATTCTACACAGAGGAGTCCTGATGGATGGTTCAGTGGTTTAACGCTTGTATGTGAACCTAAAGGGCAGCAGCAGCTCCACCCCACCAGCTGCTTTCTGGGAGACAGGACGTTCTGAATGACTTTCAGCCTTGGGGATCCCGTGGGGCAGTTGCACTCTGTCCTGCATGGTCACTGTAAGTTGGAACTGACTTCCTGATAATGGGTTATGTTTAGAAACCAGCCCTTTGCATACAGCAGATGTTGAGTAAATGTTAGCTTTATTTGCAACTAGGAAAAGGTTCAGGAAGGGACAATGGATTGTCTAGAACAAGAAGGGGGTTGGTGAAAGTGGGAATCCATTCACAGTCTACCACCAGCTTATTGTAATGTGTCTAGTTGAGTATGATTCAGACCCTATCTTGTGCTATGCTTATCTCTGACACACTAGAGCCCATTTCTGAAATCACTTTGTCAGTGCGTCTTGAGGGTCTTCCTCTCCTTTGCTGTCCCTCCCCAGAATTTTGCAAATGTCCTCCAAACCCTTTTATTGTTTCATACCGTATGTTTTGAGGAGATTAAAATTCAGAGAGGTTCAGCAGTAGGTTTGAAGTCACACACATTTAAAGAGATTGTTCCAGGCAATTGCACTGGACTTCTCACCTTGAGAGCCTTGACTGCATGGCTGTTTGGCACCCCTACCTGTTCAGTTCTTTGCTAAGGTGGGGATGTGAAGAACCTGAACTTTGGCCTCTGACCTACCTAGAGCCCAGAAGAACTTGAGCGTATCAGCCCTGTTTTATGGAGATACTGTAGACCATGGTCATGGATGCATATTGAGAGCCAACTACATGTCCAGCCCTGATGAAGAAGGCAGGCATGAGATTATGCCCATTTTACAGATAAGAAAACTTGAGGTGCAAAGAAAGACCGAGATACTCCTGTAGTGTCTGAGATATCTCTATGGGTTCTTTTTCTTGCTTTCTGGCTGCCTAGCCCATAGAGGCTTCAAAGATTGCTTTGGGACTTGGTTTTAAACTGTGGCATCTTGCTGTGGGCCAGGGTCGGGCACTCTCACTCCAGGAGAGGGGCTGAGGCCAGTGAAGTATGTTTGGACACAAGACAGAACCACATTTCATGAACAGAACTTTAGTTTCCAGAGCCAGAGGTCTTAACTCAGGTTCCAAATTGCGACTTCAATTCCTCTGCTGAGTTATCTTTTTTTTCTTCTGACCTTTACCTCCTGTTCTCTGAAATGGGAACATATTTGATAGGGGTGGGCATCTGGTGCTCAGGACGGACAGGCCCTCAGGAACTGTGTTGAGAGCAGCTTTTCTGAAACCACTGATGGAAATCCCGCGTAAGTTTTTGCACCAGGCCCTAGGCAGGCAGAGGAGACCACCCATCAGGCACTACTCTTGTCCTAGACAAACTCCATTTCTTTAGTTCAGGGGTTTTTTTTCATGGCTGATTCACCTTGAGGTACCTGCCTTACTGCCCCAGGTGAGGCAATTCTTAGACTTCTATGTCTCTTGTATCTGGCCTGCATATTGTTCAGACCACTGGAGTTTGGGTTTGTCTCTGAAGTATACGGACCAAGCCTGTGTCTGGTCAATGCTAAGACATAACCAAGGACAAAGTCCAGTCCAACGCCCTGGACCTCAGGTAGGAAATCCAGGAGGAGCTGGGTTTGCTTAGGCTACACCCATGTGGAGAAGACTAGGAGGGGTGTATGCAGATCCAGGCCCCACCCCTGCTGGCTTCCTGATCTGGGGTGAACACCCCCCTCCCACAGCAGTGGTCCCCTTGGGAGGCTTTTGGCTGGATCCTGCTGAGTTGAAGCCAAAGTGTGTGTCAGCCGGGACCCAGCCAGCAATGACTCATGTAGGGTGCTGGCCCAGCCTTGGGAGGTGACCTGGGACAGTGGCCTTGCTTCCCCTCCAGGGCTGGGACTCAGAATCTGTGCCCACTTGATCTAGAGAAGCCTCCTCAGAACTGGGTACATTCCTCAGCCCACTTGTTAATATGTAAATCAGACCAATTTTCTGCCTTGTTGGAGGCCCTCCCTGGCATCCCAGGGAGTTCTCAGTGAAACCCAGACTCCTGCCCCTACTCTCGCCTTCTGCTCTCGTATCTCTGGAGCCCCTCCTAGGTCTGTAATCAGCTCTACCTGCTCTCTTCTGTGAAAGGAACACGGAGGTGGCGAAGTCTAACTTCTACCTACTTCATAAAGGGGAGCTCTCCCCATTAATAATATCCATGTTATGTGCCATCGAGTCACCTGTGACTGATAGTGACCCTGTGTACTCTGAATCCTGCTCTATCCTGAGCCAATCTCATCCGTCTCCTACAGACCTAACCCATTTTCTCCACTCACTGAGTCAATCCATCTGTCCCCACTCTTCCAAGCATGATGTCCTTCCTGGCCATGTGCCCAAAATATGTGAGATGGAGCTTTAAAATCCTTGCCTCCAAGCAAGGAGCACCTTGGTTTCACCCTGGCAGTCCCCGGTATGTTCAACACTCTTCTACAACTCTGCAATTCAAAGGCATTGATCCTTCTATCATGCTTAGTCACTGTCCAGCTCTCTGATGCATAGCAAGTAATTGCAAAGACCTGTATCATAGTACCATACAAGTAGGTACATGGTCACCTATGCCCCCCTACATCCTCCTGCACCTATTTTTACCAATCATTAGGTTCAAGTTCTATGTAAATTGACTCACACTTTACTCATAGTTGTGGGGTTTACTAGGGAGTTAGATTGAGGAAGCAAAGAATATCACCAATATAAATCCAGTTTTAATCCAACAATCCCAGACCAGATTAACAGCAACACACAATTTTAGTAAAAGTCCAGGTTCAGTTCAGCAGCTCAAATAAGAAGCCTCTGGTTTCCTCAATCATGCAGGAACTTTATTTCAGAGCAGTTACAAGTCAGCTTTTCCTTAAATCATCCAGCAAGCAAAACCTTTAACTGTGACTCCATCTCCAAGGTTCCTCCTCTGGTTACACCTTGCCATGGTTTCTTCATAGCAGTGCCACAGCCTCTTCACAGTCCTCCACCACCATCATTTCCCTCCACAGCGTAGAAAGCACTCTTATATTGGTCTCACAGCTGTTAATTATTTGTAAGACCATGCTGCACCCCCCTACCCCCACAGGGCCTAATGCAATGTTTAAAAAAGTAAATTTTTTTCAACAAGATCTGAGCTGATAAGCATGTGCGTGAATTCGGGCCTGCTGCCCAATAAAGACTATGTCCGCAAAAAAAAAAAAAATAAATTTTTTAAGGCTTCTGAACACCCCATCTTTTTTAGGATCTTTACATGGGCTATAGGTTTTGTGTTGAGCTGCTAACTGAAAAAAGGCAGTGGTTTTTGAACCAGCTGCTCTTTGGGAGAAAGGTGAGGAGTCTGCTCCTGTTAAGCTGTACAGTCTTGGAATGTCAGGGAAGGGTCTCTGTGAGCTGGAATAGTCTCATCTGCAGTGGGTTAAACCCTCTAACCTGCAGTGTGCTTCCCCTTTGCCCTTTTTCATTTTGGTTCCTTTTCACACTCCAGGTCCCAGCTCCACTATCCCCTCCATAGGAAGTTGTTGTTATTATGTACTGTTGGATTGGCTTTATAGCTGACTGTCCAGAGTTTTCAGAAGTTTAAATCACACGTCAGGAGATGATCCATCTTGCTCTTGTGAAGCAGCTGGTGGATTCGAACCACATGCCTTCAAGTTGGCAGTGTAGCTCCTTAGGCCACTACAACTCCCTCTCCTCATGAAGGCATCATGGAATTATCTCAGTGGTCTGTGTCCCTTGAGCCAGGGAATATCAGCAAATGACTCAGGGATAAAAGACTAAAGCTGTCCTCAATTCATGGATGGGAGGTCCCAGGGTCTCCTCTACTTATAGAGCCCTAATTGATTACTAAAAGTATAACAGGCCACAGTTACACCCCCATGAGCCTCTCAGTCCTGCCTTAGGCCCAACCCCCATCCCCTGGTCCCACATTCTAGAATCCCTCCCCCAAGGTGCCAATTGGTCAGCTGGAGATTGGCTGGAATGTGGATGTCACAAAGCCACGGTGACACCACAGCTCCAAGACTGGTCATTCAGGCTGGTGGGTTCATCTTTGGGGGCAGGTGAGTGGGGTACATGGGGAGCTGGGGAAGGAGCCCTGGGAGGGTGTGTTGTACCCATAAGGTCCCCCTGAATCCTCTGAGCCCTCCTGGCTTCTGTAAGCAATGGGGTCAGCTCTCAGTCCCTCTGAATCAGGCTGTTGAAGCCCCTCCAAGCCCAGTGATAGACTTGCCACCTCTGGGGGGTGTCTGTCTGGGCGAGTGCAAACCATCTCCCCAGGAGCCTGGTCACAGTAGTCTCAACTGGTGTGACCCAAGAGGAGACCGAGGCCCAGATTTGCTCGAAATCACTCAATTGCTCAGTGTGTCAACCCCTTGGCGCCCAGGGGTCCCTCACTGTATCAAAAGGGTCTCATTGTAGTGGTCATTGAGGCCCAAGAGCTAGAATAAGATCCTGAAGCTTCCAGACTCCCTTTCCTTCTCTGGGATACTTGTTCAGCACCTGGCGTGTGCACTGTTCTGTTGTGGTTAGTGGCCATCAAGTCAGTTTTGATGCCTGGTCACTCCATATATGCAGCGTGGGACTGTGCCAGTAGGATGTCCAAGGGCCTGGCCTTTTGGAAGTGGATGAACAGCCCTTCTTCCCAGGGGCCTCTGGGTGCTTTCAGCCTCTCAGCTAGAAGTCAAACGCTTAATCACTTGAGCCACTAGAAACTCATACACTATGCCAGCCACTGGTGACTCGAAAGGCTCCTCCTTGGTAATCTAATGGAGAGTGCCAAGAAGACAAGGCACAGGGAAAATGCGTCTTGTGTTGAAGTCTCTGGGCTTCAGTTTCTTCATCCATGAGATGGGGACAATGACGGGTTCCATAATCCAGGGGGTCTGGGAGGGTTGAGCAGTGTCAAACAGTCTCCTGGTAGAATTCGATCTGTGCTGGAACGTGTGTTCTGGGTGGAAGAGAAAATGTTCTCTGTGAAAAGGCAGCTGAGTGTTGGGCTGTCCAAGTTGGAAGTTCTCTCAAGCTGAGAATCAAGGCTGATAAAGGTTTCTGGAATTGAAGAAAGTGAAGCTGGCAGCCGAATTTTCATGTGCAGGTGTCCTGGGGTAGAACCAGGCACCTCCAGTTGAGACTACAAAGGGGGCTCGCTGGCTGGAGTAAGGAGAATGGATGGGATTCCCCTGCACCCTCAATGACCACAGCACTCTAATGATACATACTGCTTCATGTTCACCTGCCTGCCCACCTGGCATGCCCCCACCTCCAGATGCCTGGTACCCTAGATAGTAGGTGCTCAGTAAATGCTGAATGACTGCATGAGCTTACATTCTACATCCCCGTTTTCAGTGATCACTCCTGACTCAAGCTTACCACAGGGCCTTTGCACAGACCGTGCCTTCCTCCAGGACAGTTAAAAAATATATTTCATTGAAACAAATGAGGGAGAGAACTGTTTAAAAGGAATATATAATTAGGTATTACTGTCATGACAGGAGTCCAGAATGAAGGCTGCACAGAGGAGTGGACTTAGGGGAAGGGACTGTATAACAATGAAAGAATTTTTCTTTTACTTTTCAAAGAGAAGAGCGAATTGGGGGGTGGGGGTTGGGCAGAGAGAAAAGTGCAACAAAGAATGGACAGAAACCCTAAGTCTCTGTAAACTTTCATTAAAATTAATTAAAAAAAAAATAGGTGTAGGGGAGGCAGAGCTTGCCCTCCATTAGCTTCAAAAGGGGAAGTATTCCTATCAACAGCAGTAGTGGCCTAAGGCTGATTCCTAGGAGGTCAGACATGCCTCACACTGCTAATGCTAGCATCAGCTGTTCTGAAGTATGCATGGCGTCTCTGCTGGGTTCAGTTCATTGCATCAGCCTCACAGAACTCACAGATGATAGTCAGGATGATGGAGTTTATTAGGGAATTAACAAGTTACTGGGCGATCTGGCGGCAACCCAAAGGCACGCGGTCTGACTCAGTCATCTGTCTGTGAGAGAAAGAGGCCAGTCTCCTCCCTTGTGATTTACAACCTCTGAAAACCCGCTGGAGGGTCAGCTGTGAGTCAGCTCCAACTCAACAGCAACAACAAATAAGTTACAATGCAGGTTGGGAAATAACTCCGGATCCAGACGGCTTCCTCAGATAGCTCCTAGGCAGGACTCTCTCTGACCCTTGACCTAGTGGCATTGACCACTTCCCTGCTGGGGCAAGTGTTTCAGAGCTCTTAGCTCTGCCCATTACGCACCACCCTCTCTATGAGCAAGCCCTCTTCTGAAGCAGTCCGGCTCCAGGTAGATCTAGTTCCCCTGGTAAGTGCCTTCAGGCACCCATGCCACCAGCAAGCACTCAGCCTTCTCAATTTGTGGCCTGGGAGCTCACAGCTCTGTCTTGTGCTGGGCTCTGGTTCCTGCCATCCCACCCATCTCTTCAGAGTGCCACAGCTCTCTGTCCCTGGTTTGTGCTGAGTTCTCAGGTCCAATGGACATGCTGTACTGTCTGGCTTTTCTGTCTTGATGGTAGCGAGACTTCCATTTTCCATTTTTTTTTAAATATAGCTCCCTTTAAGGCTATGCCAAGAAAACACAAATTCTCACCTTTGGACCCAAACAATATCATGATAGATGGTGAGAAGATTGAAACCATCAATGACTTCACCTTATTTGGGTCCACAATCAATACCTTTGGTACAAGCAATCAGTCAGGATACCAGAAGATGTACCGCACTGGGCAAGTCTGTTATTAGGGCCCTCTCCAAATCACTGAGGAGCAATGATAACAGTTTGAGGACTAAAGTGCACCTGATTCAGGCCATGGTTTTTTCAATCACTCACTTGATGTGCTTCTGAGAGCTGGACAATGAATAAGGATGACAGAAAAAGATTTGATATTTGTGAGCGTTGGTGTTGGAGAAGAGCATTGAATATCCCATGACCTACCCAAAGAACAGACAGGTAGATATGCCTTGGAGAAGGTGCAGCCAGAGTGTTCCTTGGAGGCAGATGACAAAGCTTCGTCTTACGTACTAGGAGAGATTATTGCTTGGAGAGGGACATCATGCTTGGAAAGCTAGAGGAATAGTGAAAAAGAGGAAGACACACTGCAATCTCAGAGGTATGCGGTTCGAATCCACCAGATGCTCTGCTGGAGATGGCGGGGCAATCTCTTCCTGTACCAGTCAGATCCAATTTGATGGTACACATACAAAATAATAAAATAAATTTTTTTTTAAAAGAGGAAGACCCTCAACCAGATACTTTGACACAGTGACTGCAGCACTGAGCTTAAGTATGTTAGGGATTCTGAGCACGGCACAGGATAGGACAGGGTTCAGATGTGCTGTTCATAGAGTCACTATGAGTTGTACTCAACTTGTGATGGCACTAACAACAGGATGGTAAAACTGATCTACTTTTATGTGCATGTTCTATGCATTTTGTTTGCAAGGTCCTGCCTGAAAGATGCTGTTTACCTTACTTATCTAGGTTATTAGCAAGTTACCCAGTCACCTTGATTGTTGGCCATAAACCCTTCATGTTTGCATTGTCTTACTCAGCCACATGAGGACCTCTGGTGGCGTAGTGTGTAATGTGTCAGCCTGCTGTTCGAATAGTAGTAGATCTGTGGTTCGAATACACTATCTGCTCCAGAAGAGGAAGATGAGAATCTCAGTTCAAAACCCTCATCCTGAGAACCTTTCAGGAATGACTTTAGGCATTTGTGCCCCCAGGCTAGATCCCAGCACTTAGTAGAGGCTCAGCAAATACCCAAGAGAGCACATTTAGTAAGCGATGGCAGAGAGAGCTCCAAGTCAAGACTGAGGGGCAACTGACTCTGAAGGGCTTCTTGGGGGGAGAACTTTTCCTACCTCAAGATGCTATGCACTGGGTGAGCCAACACTTAGCATTCCAGCTCCACTTTCCAGGTTGGGAAACTGATGCCTAGCTGGTGTGAACTTGGCCAAGATCATCAGATTACAGGAAAATGGGGGGTTGTATTAGTGTCCTGGGGCTGCCATCACCAAACAACACAAACAGGTACCACCTGGTGACTTCAACTCATGGCAATTCTATGAGCACCAGAGGGAAACCTTGCCCTGTCCTGCTCCATCCTCATCATGTCTGCCATGTTCAAGTCCACTGTCGGAGTTACTGTGTCGTTCCATTTCACTGAAGATTTTCCTCTTTTTCCTTGACCGTCTACGAAGCAGGATGCCTTTCTCCAGGGCCTGGCCCCTCCCTCCTGATAACATGCTCACAGTCTGTGAGGTGAATTCCACCATCCTTGCTTCTAAGGTGCACTCTGGTTGCACTTTCCTCCAAGACAGATTTGTTTATCCTTTTGTCAGTCTTTGGGATAGTCAGTACTCGTCACCAACATTCCCCTTCAAAAAGCATTACTTCTTCAATCTTCTTTCTTTGTTGCCTACTTTTCACATACGTAGGGAGCAATTGAAAAGAGTATGAGTAGGGTGAGGTGCACCTTAGTCTTTAAAATCAAATAGTCCAGTATGACCTCCTGTTAACTGATAACAGCTTCAAAGACTCATTTCTTTTTTTAAATCTGTGTGTGTGTGTGTGGGTGTGTGTGTGTGTGCCGTCAAATCGGATCTGACTGGTATAAGACGAGGAAGAAATTGTCCCTCTTTCTCCAGTAGAGCAGCTGGTGGATTCAAACCACTCTCCTCTGGGATTGGAGTGCAGCTTCTTGCCATTAGGCCACTAGAGCTCGCCAGACAAGTTTACAGGGGCTGGTGACTATGACTTAACATGTTGTAGTTGTTATATGCCCTCAAGTAGCTTGCAACTCATAGTGACCCTATGTACAACAGCCCTAAACTCTGCTCTGTCCTGTGCCAATCGCACTACCTCCAACACACCCATCCCGATTACCCCAGTCACTGAATCAATCCACCTCATAGAGGGTCTTCCCCTCCTGCGCTGTCCCTCCACCTTAACAAGCATGATGTCCCTCTCCAAGTACCTGTCCCTCCTTACAACATGTCCAAAGTATGTCAGACAAAGATTCAGAATCCTTGTCTCCAAGGAGCAGCCTGGATTAACTTTCTCCAGGATGAATCTGTTTGCTTTCCTAGTAGTCCATAGTACAGTCAATACTCTTCTCCAGTACCACAGCTCAAAGGCATCAATTTTCCTTCTAGCCTTCTTAGTCACTGTCCAACTCTCTGATGCATAACAAGTGATTGCAAAGACGATGGCCTGTATCAGACACAACTTAGTCTTCAGAAAGACACCATTGCTCTTCAGTACTTTGGAGAGGTCCCTAACAGCAGACTTTCCCATCGCAATACATCTTTTAATTTCCTGGCTACTGGTGCCAAGAGTGTTGACCGTGGAGCCAAGCAGACTAAAGCT
>NW_006399795.1:18857116-18857872 GCF_000299155.1 Elephantulus edwardii
GAATTGCAGCGCAGCTTCTTGCCACTAGGCCACCAGAGCTCCAATAGACTATTTTTGAGAGCACTTTTAGGCTTACAGAATAACTGGACCGAAAGTACTAAGAGTTCTCATTCTTCCTGTCCCTTGCATGGTCAAGTAACATCTTTTTATTTTTAAAATTATTAAAAAAAACCATTTTATTTATTCATTGTTGCACATTTCCTTCCCTCCTTCCATTCATTCATTTTGCAATGCACTTCTTGTTCCAGATCCAATTAGCATCTTTTATTCAGAAGGTTCATTTGATATGATTGATCAACAATTTGATCAAACTGTACTATTGTTTGCCTACTAAACGATGCCAACTCCTGGTGACACCATGTATGTAGAGTAGAAATAGTTCCATAGGTTTTCAAGGCAGAAAAACTTTCAGAAGAAGATTGCCAGACCTGTCTTCTGAATGCCACTGGATGGATTTAAACTGCCGATCTTTCAGCTAATAATCCAGTGCTTAACCTTTGTACCACCCAGGGACCCCCCCCCTTTTTTAAAAAAAAAACACAACATGTTCTCTAGATAAGTCAATCCTAGTACATTATTACTGACTCAAGTCCACAGTTTATCTGAGGAGTCTATCCTTGTGCTGTCTAGTTCTCTGGGTTTTTGTGTTTTTTTTCCCCTCTGGGATTTTGACAAGTGCATAGATGCTATGGGAATACACCTTTCTTGGTGAGACAGTTCAATCCATAATGGAGACTTTAATTTTTCTGTTAATTT
>NW_006399795.1:18859092-18860096 GCF_000299155.1 Elephantulus edwardii
GTATTTGTCCTTTTGTGACTGAGATATTTCACTCAGTAAAATGTCCTCCAGGGTCGCCCATGTTTTACGATTTCCTTGTTTTTCAGGGCTGCATAACATCCCATTGTGTGAATATACCATAGTTTTTCTATCCGCTCATTTATTAATGAGCACTTGGGTTGCTTCTATCTCTTTGCTGTTGTGAATAATGCAGCAATAAATATGAGTGTGTATACATTCGTTTGGGTAGTGGCTCTGGTTTCTTTGGGGTATATTCCCAGGGGTGAAATTGCTGGGTCAAATTTTATTTCTATTTCCAACTTTTTAAAAAAGCTCCAGACTACCTTTCATAGTGGTTGCACCATTTTACACTCCCACCAACAGTGAATAAGGGTTCCAATCTCTCCACAACCTCTCCAGCATTTGTGGTTTGCTGTTCTGTTGAACTTTGCTATTGTTGGTGGGGTGAGATGGTATCTCATAGCTATTTGCACCTCTCTGAAGGTAGAGATTTTGAACATTTCTTCATGTGTTTGTTTGCCATCTGAATGTCTTTGGTTAAGTGTCCATTCATGTCCTGTGCCCATTTTGTCATTAGGTTGTATACCTTTTTCTTGTTGAGGTGCTTGAGTATTCTATAAATTTTAGATCTGTGTCCCTTATCGGACATGTCATTACCAAATATTTTTTCTCAGTCTGTGAGTTTCCTTTTTTAACCTGTTGGAAAAGTAAGTTTTTTTTATATGCATAGGGACAAGTTTTCTTTTTATTAAAAAACAATACTTATTGTGCTTAGCCATACATGTTCATATCCTTGAAGATGCATCATGGAACTGTTGCAGCCTAGAAGACACAAATTTAACTAACAAGTTAGAAGTACATGAGTCAAAAATTAAAAGCAATAATATTACAAGTAGAGGTTCTAACAGTGGCACAAATCAAGTTACAGAGGGAATGTAGTTCTTAAAATAAAAGGCTTATTGACTAGCACTTTGTCTATTAGAGTATAAAGGTTAGAAACCACA
>NW_006399795.1:18861161-18866499 GCF_000299155.1 Elephantulus edwardii
AAAAGTAAAAGAAAAATTTTTTCATTCTTTTAAAAACCTTCCTCCAGGTCCACTCCACCATGTAGCCTTCGCTCTAGACTCCTGTCATGACAAAAATACCTGATCACATATCCCTTTTAAACAGTTTTCTCCCTCATCTGTTTCAATGCAGTATACATTATTGAACCCATCTTTCTCAGCCTCTCCCCAACTCCAAGGTCAGTCCTGTTTTACAAGAGTGGCACCATGTAGTATTTGTCCTTTTGTGACTGAGATACTTCACTCAGCATAATGTCCTCCAGAGTCACCCGTTTTGAATAATATTGCATGAGTTGCTTGTTTTTCAGTGCAGCACAGTATTCCATTATGTGAATATACCACAGCTTCTCTATCCATTCGTTTGTTGATGGGGGGAAAAAAACCCTTATTGAGGAATTACCATCGAGTCGAAATCTACTCATAGCAAAGTGGATTTTCAGAGACTGTCAATCATACAGAAGCAGATCGAAGGGAGAATATGGCAGTTGCCCCGCAACCCCAAGCTTGACCGCTTCCTGAGAAACTTAGTAACACCTGAGCTGATCATGAAGGACCAGACCAAACAGTGTATCCTGATAAGAGTCTGAGCTTGAGAAAACAACAACAAAAAATGCTAAAACCTAACTAAATAAACACGCCGAATTCCAGTAAGTACCATCCTAATCCCCCCCCCAGGATCCCTATAAAAAGGAAACCTCCCCAAACTGCCCTCTCCCCATTTGGATCCTGTTTGCATGCCATGCTCCTGGGTCACTTAGCGTCCCTCTCAGGCCACACAATAAAGGCCTGTTCATTTCTTGGGACCAGTTCCTTTCTTTATTTCTCTCCCTCACACCCTCACGCTCTTTTTTATATCTAACAGAGATTGTCCATCTTTTCCCCGTAAAGCCCTGGGTGGATTTGAACCTCCAAAGTGGTGTGAGTTGTCCTCACACTTGGCAGCACCTAACAACAACAATGCCAACTGCTTTACCAAGCTGGATGTCTCCTTCCAGAGATTCGACCCTCCTGATAACAAACCCAAAGTCTGTGAGCAAAGTCTCGCCAGCCCTTGCCTCTAAGGACATTTTGGCTGTGCTTCTACAACAGATTGGGAATTGGAGCCACAATCTGTGGCTTCTTGTGGCTGGTTTGTTGCCCTCAGCACAGTTTTCAAGGCCTGCCCGTGTTTAGCATGTGTGTGTGAGAGTTTCACTTGTTTGTGTGGCTGAGTAGTTTTCCATTATGTGAATGGACCACATTGTGTTTGTCCATTTGTCTGTCTTCTTAGGTGCTTGGGAATGTTGCTGCAACTTGCCTTTCTTGCTTTCTTTTCCTTTTCATCACCCTGCCACTCACAGCTCCTCCTCCTTCACTGGGCTGTACAGGACTCCAAATGTTCTGTCAAAGAACTCCCTCCCCCCAATATGTCCTCACATTGACGAGGAAGGTTGGTTCTGGAAGACACGGATGTGGAGATCTGGAGGTGTGGTGCCCTTCCATTGACTGCAGTCATATTTTCTTCTCTGATATTTAAACCAACCCTACACCACTCATCAACAAACTGTGATATGCAGAGGACACATCCTTGCTTGCTGAAGCACTTGCTGCAGAAGGTCAAGGACCGCAGTCTTTAATATAGATTGAAGCTCAACATCAAGAAGACAAAGATTCTCACCACTGGGCCAATTGACAGCACCATGATAGAAGGAGAAGAGATTGAGGTTGTTACAATTACAGCTCACTTGGCTCTACAATCAACACTCTTGGCAGCAGCACTCAGGAAATCAAAAGACGAAATGCACTGGGAAAAATCTACTGTCAGGATCTCTCCAGAATACTGAGAAGCAGCAATGTCAGTCTAAAGACTAAGGTGAACCTAATCCAGGTCATAGTCTTCACAATTACTTGTTATGCATCAGAGAGCTGGACAATGACTAAGGATGTCAGAAGAGTTGATGCCTTTGAGCTGTGGTGCTGAAGAGGAATCATGAACATAAATAGCAAAGACTGCCAAGAAAACAAAGAGGTCTGTCTTGGAGAGGGTGAAATCAAGTTTCTTCTTAGAGGCTAGGATTTTGAAGCGCTGTCTTTTTTTCTTTTCTTCTCCCTGCCTCTTTTTAAACAGTCCGTCCGTAAGGACTATCCACTTAGCTTTGTATCCAAAGACGAAATTTGCAGGTGAAAGGAGTTAGCCTTCGTTACAGACTGGTTAATTTCAGGGTCGAAAATATGGAACGCTTCATGAATTTGCGTGTCATCCTTGCACAGGGGCCATGCTAATCTTCTCTGTATCGTTCCAATTTTAGTATATGTGCTGCCGAAGCAAGCACTGAAGCTCTGTCTTATATACTTTGGACAAGTGGCCAGAAGGGATCAGTCCTTGGAGAAGGACATCATGCTTAGAAGGGTGGAGGGACAGCGCAGGAGAGGAAGACCCCAGATGAGATGAATTGATACAGTAACTGGGGCAATGGGGGTTGGTGTGTCGGAATCAGTGAGACTGGCACAGGACAGGGCAAGCTTCACAGCTGTTGTACAGAGGGTTGCTATGAGTCGCAGGCAACTCGATGGCACATAACACCACCACCACCACAACATACCAGAGTTCTGGTGGGGTAGCAGATTAAGTACTCAGTCACTAATTGGAATGTTGATAGTTTGAAACCACTGCTGTTCTGTAGGAGAAAGCTGTAGCAATTTGCTTCAGTAAAGATTTATAGCCTTAGAAACCACATGGGACTTGATTTGACGGCAGTGGATTAGGTTTTGTCAGCGAAGGAGGGGAAGACCTTCAACAAGGTGGATTGACCCAGTGACTCGAACAGCTGGCTTGAGTGGGTCAGAGATGGGCAGGATGGGTAGGGTTCAGATTCATTGTTCATAGGGTCACTATGAATAGTTGACTTGATGACACTTAAGAACAACAACAATAACATATACCAAGGAGCCTTAGATAGCACAAATGATTAATCACTCGTCTGCTAATCACATGGCCAGTGGTTTGAACCCACCCAGTGGCTTTGTGGGACAAAGTTTTGGTAGTCTGCTTCCATGAAGATTCAGCCAAGAAAACCCTATAGATCAGTTAACAGTGTCATATGGGGTCCCTGTGGGTCAGGATAGACATTGTGGTACTTAAAAACAATATATGGTAAACCAGTAGCTGTTTGAGTCAGTCCTGACTCATGGCAGCCCGATGTGTATCAGAATAGCATTGTGCCACACTGAGTTCTCAATGGCTGGTTTTTCAGAAGTGGATTGCCAGGACTTTCTTATGATTTACCTCCTGGGTGACTTGTTTTTTTGTTGTGTGTGTGTGTGTGTGTGTGTGTGTGTGTGTGTGTGTGTGTGGTGTTTTTTTAAAGGCAGATAAAGGCTTGTTTTATTGAATGATTGATCTAGATAACTGTCAAGGTCACTATGTACAGACAATGGAGGATCTTTATTTCTTTTCGTTGTTGTTATTGTGTACTGTCCAGTCAGAACTGACAATAGCAGACCCTCCTGCGGGTTTTCAGAGGCAGTTAATCACATAGGAGGAGCCAGCCCATCCTTCCACGGAGCACCTGGTGGAGCTTTACTTCTTGGTTTCTTCCTTTTTAGACAGAGGGGTTTTTAAATTAATTTTAATGAATGTTTGAAGAGACTTTGGATTTCCATTCTAGACAGAGTCTTGATCTCTTCCTTCTCGGCCTGGAGCTGCTCTTCACGGTGTTTGTGTGCCTCTTTGGTCTTGGACCAGGGAGCCTCAGCCAGGTCAGGCAGGAGCTTCTTGCCTTCAGCTTGTGAATGTTTTTGTTCCATGAGAATTCGCTTGTCCTTGAACACATTTCCCTTGACTTTCAAGCACAGGCTGTGATACACATGGCAATCAATCTTCTTCGATTCTCGGTATCTTCTCAGCAGTCCGTGCAAAATCCATATCCAGCTCACCTTCTCAGGCATCCGAGCACTGGTGGCACCCTTTTGCTCACCTATGAGCATATACCTGCCCTTCTTGTGGGCTAAAGTGTATTTTCGGCATCGAGGCTTATAATGTGACAGGCTCGCGGAGGATCAGGCCGCCTTTGATCATTTTCCCGATCTGCTGCTGAGAGTCAGCGTCGGCAGTTTCACTGGTCTCGATGGGGTCCAACCGGACCACCTCTTTGCTGCATCAGAGGACACAGAAGCGAGCCTCCTCTGAAGCCTGAACGTACACATGGCTGCAGGCACAGCCAATCGGCTGCCTCAACTTTAATCCTTAGGGCCTTGTTCTCTTTTGAATTTGGGATAAACAACAATAATAACTTTTTTTTTAAATTGCATTGCTGTGCTTTCTCCAGTGTCCTACAAGGTGGGGGTCTCAGGGTTCCCATTTCACATATGAAGACCCTGAAACTGTCTGTATTAAGGGCATGGATGGCTTGGGTCCATCTGCAGAGGGAATGAGAGACTGGTTTTAGACCCTCAGTCTTCCAAGCGGGCACTGTCACATGGGCCTGCTGTGCAGGCTTCTCCTTTCATGACACAGGACATTGTTGGGGCCCCTGGCTTGCCTACTGCGTCCCTTTTGACCAACTCAGCACTTTCTGGACATTCTGGTCAAAAGATCCAGTCCCAGGTGTGGTCCAGAGAAGATGACCCCACTACCTCTCTGAGCATTGTTTTCTCTATAGGACAATAAGCCTTCTCCCACGAAGCAGCTGGTGCTCTTGAACCACATGCCTTCAGGATTGCAGCACAGCTTCTTGCCACTAGACCACCAGAACTCCCTAGGAAAATAAGGGTTGTCGTAGCTATTAAGTGCCGTCGAGTGGCAGGCAACTCATAGCGACTTTATGAAGGAGGGTCCTCAACGCTTGTGTGTCTTTCATCCTGTCTCCAGGTTCATAGGGAAAATAAGAGTGGTGGTGGTGGTGGGAAGTGGAAGCAGAAGTGAGTGAATTTTGGCTGGTAGAGGAAGTATCTGCCCTTTTCTGAGCATCTCCTGTGTCATCACAGACGCCGGCCCCCATCCTCTGAGCCTGGAGAACACTATTTACCTCATCAGCAAGCTATCCAGTTCCCTGAGCGCGTCACCATTTGTCCAGTCCACTCCACATCCATAGAGTCTACTCAGCGTCGAGGGAACTTCTGTGCCATGAGCCATAGGGAGTTGCATCGCTAACCAAAAGGTTGCATCTTACTGGTAGTTTGAATCCACCAGTGAGAAAGGTAAACAGAGAGATGGGCAATCTCCTCCCATGTTACTCACAGCCTCGTAAAGCAACTGGTGGGTCAGTCATGACTTGGTTCTTTTTTTTTTTTCTATAATTATATTTTATTAATTTTCATAAACATTTACAGAGATTTTGGG
>NW_006399795.1:18867839-18875522 GCF_000299155.1 Elephantulus edwardii
CCTCCTTCTCCGGCAGAGCATCTGGTGGATTCGAACCGTGTTCCTCTGGGATTGCAGTGCAGCTTCTTGCCACTAGGCCACCAGAGCTCCCCCGGAGAAGTTTTTGGATGTGTATAGATGACTTGGTTCTGACAAGGAGGGGTTTTTCATCTGTTTTCGCTCAGTCATACAGTGAAGTCAAAGCCAATGACTAGAAAAGCAGTATTGAATAGTCTACTAGAGCACAGGGAGAGAAGAAGCTTTGAGACCTAATGAAGGAGAGAGAGCTGGCCACATGGAGAGGAATGGTGATCCACACGGAGGGGACAGTACAAGCAAAGACTTGAGACCCGAGCTAGTCTCAAAGACTTGAGACTTGATGCTTGGAGGAGCATCAAGGAGGTGGGTGTTGTGGCTGCAGTTCGGAGAGCCAGTCAGGATGCAGAGAAAGGAGAGGAAGGTGATTCAGAGACTGGAGCACATGGAGTTTCAGCTCTGCAGAAAATGTAGCTTTGTTCCAAGAACAATAGGAAATTAAGAGCAAGAGAAACCGTTGGGAAGCATTGTGGGGGCTGCTCTTCCAGTCAGGGATATGTCCTCTCTGTGTCCCATCTTTCTGCCTCTGATGGCTGCTGTTTGCCCCTTAGAGGGCCACATCTTCTAGAATGCTCTTTTCATTCTCAATTATCTCTTTAGTCAGTTGGATGATTTTTTGCTTGTAACTACAAATGTGTGTGCGTATGCTAATAAGAACCAAGGAAGCTCTGGTGGGAGGGGCTCCACAGGGAGTTGTGCTGCTAAACCAAAGATCAACTGCATTTCCAGTGGTTCGAATCCACCAGTAGCTCCGCCAGAGGAAGATGGGCAATCTCTCATAGTGCAGATACAGCCTTAGCTGCTCAATGGAGAATCAGCAATGAGTTTGTTCCAACTCAATGTCAGTGAGAAGAGGAAGATTAAGGTGACTGTAGAAATATCTTCTGCCAACCCTGCATGTGATCATGGCTGCCATTCTTAACCTTTTCTATTGTGGTAAATGTATCCCTAAGAGCATTCTTTTTTTCAAATAGTTAGATTTTATTTTACATTTGTATAACACTTGAGATTTTATATGGTAAGCATGCCAAGAGCATTTTGTCATGGAAAAGAATTGGCTAATTCCAAAACAAACAGTGCATATGTAGAATTCCTCTTTTTATATTAATTTTTTAAATTTCCATTCATTCATTGTTGCATTTTTCTCCCTCCCCACTTCTCCCCACCTCTCCCCACCCAATTCACTCTTCTCTTTTAAAAGCAAAAGAAAAAGTCTTTCATTGTTATACTATCCCTCCCCCCAAGTACACTCCACAATGCAGCCTTCATTTTGAACTCCTGTTATGACAATAATATCTAATCATATATCGCTTTTAAACAGTTCTCTCCCTTATCTGTTTCAAGGCAGTATACATTATTTATCCCCTCTCAGACTCCCTTCAACCCTGATGTCAGTCCTGTTTTACAACACTGGCACTAAGCAATATTTGTTCTTTTGTGACTGAGATATTTCAGTCAGCATAATGTGCTCCAGGGTCACCCATTTTGCATAATATTTCATGAATTCTTTGTTTTTCAATTCACTCTAGTATTCCATTGTGTGAATATACCAGAGCTTCTCTATCCATTCGTTTGTTGATGGGCACTTGGGTTGTTTCCAATTCTTTGCTATTCTGAACAAAGTCACAATAAACTTGGGTGTAGAACATTCTTCCCCCCCCCTTTTTTTTGCTGAGTACCTGCTTGCTGAAACTGAGGAGGACCTGAAATGCTTGCTGCAGAGGGTCAAGGACTGCAGCCTTCAGTATGGATTTAGGCACAATGTCAAGAAGACAAAGATTCTCACTACTAGACCAATAGGCAACATCAGGATGGATGGTGAAGAGATTGAGATTGTTAACAACTTTAGTCTGCTTGGCTCCACAGTCAACACTCTTGGCATCAGTAGCCAGGAAATCAAAAATTGTATTGCGATGGGAAAGTTTGCTGTTAGGGACCTCTCCAGGGTACTGAAGAACAGTGGTGTCACTCTGGAGACTAAGGTGCATCTGATACAGGCTACGGTCTTTGCAATCACTTGTTATGCATCAGAGAGTTGGACAGTGACTAGGAAGGTTAGAAGGAGAATTGATGCCTTTGAGCTGTGGTACTGGAGAAGAGTATTGAATGTACCATGGACTGCCAAGAAAACAGATTCATCCTAGAGAGTGTTAAACCAGCCTGCTCCTTGGAGACAAGGATTCTGGGTCTTCGTCTGACATACTTTGGACATATGAGGAAAGACTGGTCCTTGGAGAGAGACATAGTGCTTGGGAGGGTGGAGGGATGGCGCAAGAGGGGAAGGCCCTCTATAAGGTGGATTGATTCAGTGACTGGGGTAATTGGGATGGGTGTGTCGGAGGCAGTGCGATTGGCACAGGATAGAGCAGGGTTTAGGACTGTTGTACATAGGGTCGCTATGAGTCGCAAGCGACTCGACGGCACATAAGAACAACAACAACAACAGCAGTGTACTTTATTGATGGTATATGACAAGATGGGCTCTTCAAGCACTTCCCCTTTCGCAGGGGGATTTGATGGAAATTTGTGTCAAGGATGTGAGATTCTCAGTGTGTGGGAGGATCAAGTTGGGGTGAGGATTCCCCAGCAGCCGAGGGTCTCTCTCTGTCTTCTAGTGCTATTGCTGGGGCTGGTGGTCCAAGGGCCTCTTATTCTTTGGAAGCCATGGGAACCATCAGGTCGACCACCCGGTTACTGTAGCCAAATTAATTGTCATACCAGGAAATGAGTTTGACAAAGTGGTTGTTCAGAGCAATGCCAGCCCCAGCATCAAAGGTGGAAGAGTGGGTGTCACTATTAAAGTCACAGGAGACAACTTGGTCTTCGGTGTATCCCAGGATGCCCTTGAGGGGCCCTTCTTATGCCTGCTTTACTACTTTCTTGATGTCATCGTATTTGGTAGCTTTCTCCAGACGGCAGGTCAGGTCCACAATTGACACATTGGGCGTGAGGACACGGAAAGCCATGCCAGTGACCTTGCCCACGGCCTTGGCAGCGCCAGTAGATGCAGGAATGATGTTCTGGGCAGCTCCACTGCCATCACTCCACAGCTTTACAGAGGGGCCATCCATCCAGTCTTCTGGGTGTCATGATGGCATGGACTGTGGTCGTCAGTCCCTCTACAATGCCAAAATTGTCATGGATGGCCTTGGCCGGGGAGCCAAGCAGTTGGTGGTGCAGGAGGCATTGTTGACAATCTTGAGAGAGTTGACATACTTTTCATGGTTTACGTCATCACAAACATGGGGAAGGAGCAGAGATGATTACCCATTTGGCACCACCCTTCAAGTGAGCCCCAGCCTTCTCCAAGGTTGTGAAGACTTTCCCATCGCAATACCTTTTTTTGTTTCCTGGCTGCTGGTGCCAAGAGTGTTGACCGTGGAGCTGAGCAAACCGAAGCTGTGAACAATCTCAATATCTTTGCCATCCATCCTGATGCTACTGATTGGTCCAGTGGTGAGAATCTTTGTCTTCTTGACATTGAGCCTCAGTCCATACTGAAGGCTGTGGTCCTTGACCATCTGCAGCAAGTGCATGAGGTCCTCCTCAGTTTCAGCAAGCAGGGTTGTGTCATCTGCATAACGCAGATTGTTGATAGATCTTCCACAAATCCTAACTAGTTTATTTAAAAAAGGCATTTATTCACTAGCAAGGGTTTGGAATCCTGGTGAGGAGTGTTCTGAAGCACTTTGACTCCACAGAGGTTTTGCTTTGGTTCTGGTAAGACTCTGGGGCCATTGTTTACTGGCCATTGGCTATAAGTTGATTGTATTTGGCCTCCTAGTTAAAAAGGAATTTGGGCCCTCAGGCCTGCTTTTAACTGTTTTGGGTCAAACATTCTTCTAAGTGGTATAGTACTGGTCTGTCCATCTGCTGTACAGAGTTAATCTCATGGTTGCTGTGATGTGTCATATATGATAATGGTCACCCATGGTGGACAGTGTTTGGTGGAGCTCCCCATTTAAAACAAGCTTGGAAGCAGGAGTGGCATCAACTTCCAAAATAGCTTGCTTCTGGAAATTCTATGGACTTGGATAAACAATAAAAGTTATACAAGTGTTCAGGCCTTTCATTCATAGGGTTGCTATGCATCATCTATGACTCTACTTGAGGGCACTTAACAATAACAACTAATTTATTTACAAAATTCTAATACATTGTTTTCAAGAACAAATTCTTTCCATTTTCCTCACCCTCCCACCCATCAAATTGTACAACCCCATGATTAATCCCCCCGCCCCCTACACATTTACGTCCCTCTGCTTCCACCCTCTCCTACCCCTCTTGGAACCTTACACTCATTCTACAATAATGGTTTTATACAATATTTATCCTTGTGGGACTGAGTTAGTTCACTCAGCATAATGTTCTCTAGTCCCTCCCAAGTTAGGTAATAATTTACAAAATCATTGCTACTGCATGCTGCATAGTATTTCATTGTGTGAATGTACCATAATTTCTCAATCCATTTGTTTGTGGTTGGACATTTGGGCTGTTTTCATATTCTTGCAATGGTGAATAATGCTGCTGTGAACATTGGTGTACAAATCTCCTCAGTTGATCCTCAGTTCTCATTTTTTCAGGGGTCACTATGATCGTCTCCTGGTTGTAGGTTGGGAATGTGACTTACTTTCTAATAAGCCTTTTACTATTTTATCATAAAAAAAAGAGAGACATGAATAGCAACTATACACATGGGTCCCACTTGATTGTTATACACAGATTATTAAATCAACTGAGTTTGTGCAAAGTAATAGGGGGAAAGCTCAATACGTATCAGTCAAAATTAGGCCAGGGACCAACCATGGAACATCATCAATTGATCACACGCAAGTTCAAATTGAAGCTGAAGAAAATGAAAACAAGTCCATGAGAATCAAACACAACTTTGAGTACATCCCATTTGAACTTAGAAACCAACTCAAGATTATATCTGATGCATTGAACACGAACTAATGATGGAAGACCACACCAGTTGTGGGATGGCATCAAGGAGATCACACATGAAGAAAGCAAAAGACAGGAAAGAATGAAAAGAAAAAGAAATAGATTTTAGACAAGATTGTAAAATTGACTCTAGAACATAGAGAAATTAAACAGAAAAGGAAGAAATAATAAAAAAGAGTTGAACATAAGATTTCAGAGGGTACCTTGAAGATAGACAAAGCAAAGGAAGATAATGAAATGAAAGGTAAGACCTAGAATTAGAAAACCATAAAGAAATAACATTTACCAGAAGAGATCAAAGACTATTGAGTCTTCAATATGGATTATTACTCAACTTAAGAAGTAAAAAATCCTCACATTTGGATCAATAAATAATATCATAATAATTGAAGAAAAGATTGAAGTCGTCAAGGATTTTCTTTTACTCAGATCTACATTTAATACTCATGGAAGCAGAATTCAAGAAATCAAATGATGATGCAAACAACCACTGTGGAAGGCTGTATGGCAACACTTTCTCAAAAAGTTGGAATACCATTTGACCCAGCAATTCCACTACAGGGAATATACCCTAAAGAAAACATAACTGCCACCCAAGCAGATATAGGCACACCCATGTTTATTGTGGCTGTGTTCACACAATAGCGAAGAGTTGGAAATAACCCAAGTGCCCATCAACAAACGAATGGATAGAGAAGCTGTGATATATTCACACAATGGAATACTACGCTGCATTGAAATACAAGGAACTCATGAAATATTATTCAAAATGGGTGACCCTGGAAGACATTATGCTGAGTGAAATATCTCAGTCACAAAAGGACAAATACTGCATAGTGCCACTGTTGTAAAGCAGGACTGACATGGGAGTTGTGGGGGGAAGTAAGAGGGACTAAATGATGTATACTGCACTGAAACAGATGAAAGAGAGAACTGTTTGTTAGGAATATATGATTAGGTATTATTGTCATGACAAGAGTCCAGAATGAAAGCTGCATAGTGGAGTGGACTGGGGGTGGGGGGAATTGTATAACAATGAAAGAATTTTTTTTACTTTTCAAAGAGAAAAGTGAACTGGGGGGAGGGATGGGCAGGGAGGAAAGTGTGCAACTACGAATGAATGGAAAGCTAAAGTCTCTGTAAACTTGCATTAAAGTAAATTTTAAAGAAAGAAATCAAATGCCATTTTACATTGGCCACATCTGTTGCCAAGGAACTCTCTATAATGCTAAAGAGCATAGCTGTCATTTTAGACACCAACTTGTGCCTCATTCCAGCCATGCTATTTTCAATTGCTCCATAAACATGAAATTTGGACAACAAATGAAGAAGACTGAAGAAGAGTTTAGAATAAGGAAAAAAAAACAACAAACCACCAAATAAGGGAGCCTAAAGGTGCTTTGGATTGTGGTGCTGGTGAAGAATGTTGAGTATACCTTGAACTGACAAAATAAATAGCTAATCTATCTTGGAAGAAATGCAACCAGAGTGTTCCTTAGAAGGAAGGATGGTGGGACTTCGACTCACATACATGGGACATGTTATCAGAAGGGCCCTGTCCCTGGAGGAGGACATCAGGCTTGGAAAGTAGAATGTCTGTGGAAAAGACAAAGACCCTTAATGAAATGGATTGATATGGGGGCCGTAGCAGTGGGCTTCAATATGGCAAAGACTGTGAAAGAAACATGGTGCAAGATGGGGAAGGTTCCTTTCTGCTGTACATAACGTTGCTAAAAGTCAGAGCCAAGTTAATGGCACCTAATAACAGGAACGACAAATCTTCAGAGGAGCAGACTGTCACATCTTTCTTCCCTCCAGCGGCTGGTGGGTTTGAACTGATGACCTTTAGGTTAGTAGCTGAGCACTTAACCACATTGCCACCAGTGCTCCTAGGAACACTGAGGACATGGAGAAGATACTAAACTTGTCAAGGATTTAATTTCATTTACATCAGCAATCAATTCCTGTGGAAGCAGCACTTAAAAAAAATGAAAGAACTTTTCTTTTACTTTTCAAAGAGCAGAGTGAACTGGGGGGGGCAGGGAGAAAAGTACAACAATGAATGAATGGAAATAAATTAAAAAAAGATCAGTGTTTTCTTATCAGGTAAATCCATTGCAAAAGAACTTAGACATTTTAAAGGCAAAGATGTCACTGGAATGACTAAGATGCCCACGGTATTTTTAATCATCCTATATTGTTGTTGTTATGTGCCATCGAAGCACATGCAAATTATAGTGACCCTATCGATGCACAATAGCCCTGAAACCTCCTCTATCCTGTGCCAACCTTATTGTCCCTGACACACCTATGGCCTGGATCAGGCACACCACTGCTCTGCAGTGCTCTGGAGAGGTCCCTGACAACAAACTTTCCCATTGCAGTTCATCTTTTGATTTCCTGGCTGTTGGTGCCAAGAGTGTTGATTGTAGAGCCAAGCAAACTAAAGCTGTTAACAACCTCAATCTCTTCACCATCATAATGCTGTAAAATAGTGAGATTCTTTGTCTTCTTTTTTTAATTTTTATTTATTTTTTTTCTTTGTCTTCTTGATGTTGCACTTCAATCTGTATTGAAGGCTGCTGTCCTTGACCTTCTGCAGCAAGTGTTTCAGGTCCTCCTCAGTTTTAGCAAAGCAGGGTTGTGTCATCTGCATAATGC
>NW_006399795.1:18877088-18882374 GCF_000299155.1 Elephantulus edwardii
AGATGATCTGTTCTTCATATAGAATGATAGGACACATGCCTGGTGTACACCCTTCCTGATTGTGAACCATGTAGTGTTTCCTTGCTCTGTTCTGACGACTGCGTCCTGGTGAAAGTACAGGTTTCACACAAACACAAGAAAATATTCTGGAATTCTCATTCACCTGAGGCAGCCACAGTCAAATGTTGTGATCCATATAGTCATATACCTTTGCATAGTCAATGAAACACAGATCCACATTCCTCTGGTACTCTGTGCTTTCAGCCAAGATCTACTTAACATTCCTTAGTACCATGGCCTCTTCTAAACCCACCCTGCACTTCTCACAGGTCTCTGTTGATGTGCTGTTCTGCTCTGGTTGTTTTTGGATAATTTTCAGCAGAATATTTTTTGCATGTGATAATTAATGATATTGCTTGATATAGGCATGCAATTATTTGAGAAGCTGGACTCTTTGAGGAAGAATGTGGCATTAAGATTGGAGAGAACGACAGAAATTGACAGAATCTGTTCTGGAAAACAGTGTTTTCAAATTTTGTAAATAAACTATTATAATAATTAAAAAAGAAAAAATTTTGGAGGGAGACACAGTAACCTGTGTTTTGCAGATGGCACAAGCTTGTTTGCTGAAAGTGAGTAGAACTTGAAGCACTTGTTGCAGAAGCTCAGAAAAATACATCCTAATATAGATTGCATCTCATTGTCAAGAAAACAAAGATTCTTGCTCCTGGACCAATAGGCAATATCATAATAGATGGGGAAGAGATGAAACTGTCAACAACTTGATCTTACTTTAATCCACAATTACTACCATTGATGCCAGCAGTTAGGAAGTAAAGAAATGCATTGCACTGGTAATGTGATGTCAGTTTGCGAACGACTAAGGTGCATCTGATCCTCCCCATGGTCTTTCTGATCACTTGTTCTGCATCTGAGAGCTGGACAATGAATAGGGATGACAGAGTAAGACTTGATGTCTTTGAGCTGCGGTCTTGGAGAAGAGCACTAAGCATCCTGTGGACGGCTGAAAGAACAAACAGATATGTCGTGGAAAGGGTGCAGCCAGAGTGCCTTTTGGAGGCAGAAATGATGAGGCTTCACCTCACATACTTTGGACATGTTGCTAGGAGGGGCTATTCCTTGGAGAAGGACACAATGTTTGGAAAGGTAGAGGTCGGCGAAGGAGAGGAAGACCCTTGACCAGGTGGCTTGACATGGTAACTGCCACAATGGGTTCTAATGTCTTAGGAAGTTTGAGGATGGCACAGGATAGGGCAGAGTTCAGATCTGTTGTTCATAGGGTTGCTATGAGTTGTACTGGACTTGATGGCACTTAAGAACAACATAGGCATGCAAAAGCTGGACAATGAAAAAAGAAGACTGATGAAGAATTGACACATTTGAATCATGGAGTTGTGAAGAATACTGAGTATACTACAAATTGCCAGAAGAGTGAACAAATTTCTCAGAGGTTTGTTCGTACAGCCAGAATGTTTCTTAGAAGGATGGAAGGTGAGGCTTTGTCTTGCTTATTATGGGACACTGATTATTAGGGACCAGTGTCTGGAGAAGAACTCAATGCCACTGAGCTTGAGTGATACCATGATTGATGCCGTGGCGATGATGGGACGGCACAGAATCAGACAGTGTTTGTATTGATTGTTCATAGAGTTGCTGTGAGCCAGAGTCTCATGGCACCAAACAAGAACAACATAGACACAGAGAGAAGCAACCAGCACAAATGAAAGAAAGATCAATACCACAAGGGACGTTGTGAGAAAGTGTAGAGAAGCGTAGAAAAGGACTTTTCCCCAGAACAGAGAGAGAGAGAGAGACAGATAGAATTCCCTTGCATCTCCCCACTTCAAAACAATCCTGCTGTCCTCAGTTAATCCTGGCTTGTGCGTGACTTTCCATTGGGTTTTTGAGGCTCAGTAAATCCTTATACATGGAGAGGCTGGTGGATTCGATCTGTTGACCTTTCTGTTAGCAGCATGGCACATAACACTCTGAACAACAAAGGCTTTCCTGCATTCAGATTTTGGCCTGGTGAAATGTGAGAAAATGTCTGTTCTTAAAGGCGCTCACTTGTAGTTTTTCTGCGACAGCAACACTAAACAACAACCAAGGCTATTCATTTCTCAAGTGTGTTACTCTGGTGATCCTAAAGTGGTCCTGAGTGGTGTGAAGCCTTCCTGCTCAAACCTCATGGCCTCTATAGCTCCTTTGGCTCTGTCAAGTATTTTTGTTTTTGTGAGTTTTATTGCTTTTGACATCACTTTTCGTTTTGTTTCCATTTCTAGCTCTTTCCACCCCTGAAATACAGAAAAGCTGTTGGTTTTTAGTGTAGAAAAGAAGAGCTTTTTTAAAAAAAAAATTTATTGTGTGTGTACTGTCAAATCGGATCTGACTGGTACAGAAGGAGATTATCCCTCCTTCTCCAGCAAAGCATCTTGTTGGATTTGAACTGCAAACCTCTGGGATTGCAGTGCAGCTTCTTGCCACTAGGCCACCAGAGCTCCCAAAAGAGCTTTTTCATTTGTTTTGTTTTCTGCCTGAAAGATATGAACCCAAACATTCGCCAACTCAACTTCCGCACGTAAAACTCCATGGCATTGATGCCGTTTTTTGTGTGGTGCCTCCCTTCTCATTGCCCTTTTCTAAGTCTTCCCACCAACGTTATCGTCAACTTGGTGACCCCTAAGCAAAAAGCCCCTATTTTTTTCCCCTCCATCTCACCTATGGTAACCACAGTCTTTGCTTTTTATATATTGGCCTATTTAAGATTATCTGTGAGATCAATTTTTGTCCTTGTGTGTCTTGATTTATTTCACTCCATGTAACCTTTTCCTTCTTAGCTTGTCTTTATTATTTTCAGCATAATGTTCTCAAGGTTCACCCACCATCGCGTGGCATTCATTGGAATGTCACTTCTCTTTCTGCCTGAGGAATATTCTGTAGCGTGGATGGGCAGCATTGAGGTTACCGATTCATCTGTGGGTGGACACTTAAATTGTTTCTAGTTGGCTCTTGTGAATTACACTGCTATGATCATTGTTGTTGTTAGGTGCTGTTGAATTGAGTACGATTCTTAGCGACCCTATGAACAAAATATCTGAACCCTGCTCTATCCTGCACCATCCTCACACATCCTGACACACAAGAGCCCATTGCAGCAGTCACCGTGTCAATCCACCTGGTTGAGGATCTTCCTCTCCCTCGCTGACCCTCCACCCTTCTCAGCATCACGTCCTTCTCCAAGGAATAGCTCCTCCTAGCAACATGTCCAAAGTATGTGAAGTGAAGCCTCATCACTCTTGCCTCCAAAGAACACTCCAGCTGCACCCTCTCCAAGATGTATCCATTTGTTCTCTTGACCATCAGTGGAATGTTCAGCGTTCTTCTGTAACACAACGGCTCAAAGGCATCAATTCTTCTGTCATCCTTACTCATTGTTCATTGTTCAGCTCTCAGTGATTGCCAAGACCATAGCCTGAATCAGACACATCATAGTCCTCAAGCTGACACCATTATTCTTCAGTAATTAATCACTATGTTCCTATTTTCATGTCTGGTTATTTGTAGGCTTGGGATTGCTGGGTCATATTAAATTTTATGGTCAACTTTATTTTAAACACCCAAGCATTTACTCTTACGTCCACTTGCCTTTGAGTCTACACTTCTTATGAGAGTTGGACAGTGAATAGGGATGATAGAAAGAGAATTGATGCCTTTGAGTTGTGGTGCTGGAGAAAAGTGTTGAATAATACCATGGACTGCTAGGAGAACAAACAGGTTTGACCTGGAGAGGGTGAAGCCAGGATGTTCCCTGGAGTCAAGGATTCTGAAGCTTCGTCTGACATACTTTGGACATGTTGCAAAGAGGGACTGGTCCTTGGAGACGGACATCATGTTTGGGAGAGTGGAGGGATGGCACAGGAGAGGAAGACCCTTGATGAGATGGATGGATTCTGTGAGTGGAGTGGTGGGAATGAGTGTGTTTGAGACAGTGAGGTTGGCACAGGATAGAACGACGTTTAGGGCTCTTGTACACGTGGTCACTATGAGTCGCTAATGACTTGATGGCACATAACACAACAACAACATGTAAATGGCCCCATTAACACAACACCACATATTTTGTTTCCAAATACAATTTCAAAATGCATGTCTTAGGAGTCCAGATTCTCACACATATACTGGGGGAGCCTGCAGTGTTAACCTAACATTAGCTTTTTTAGCCATTACCTTAGCCCCTTCTGGTCTCAAACCACCCTAACTGTGGATGCACACAGATCACAAATCAGTAACAGCTGGAGGATCAATATAAGAAGAGATCACTTTCCATACTGGTTCATAGGGTTTTCAAACAAAAGTTCTTACCACTGGATATCATGATGGATGGAGAAGAAACTGAACTATCAACAACTTCATCTTTCTTGGATCCACAATTAACACTCTTGATACCAGCCAGCAGTCAGAAAAGAAGGAGATGCATTGTACTGGAAAGTCTGCAATTAGGGATCTCTCCAAATTATTGAGGAGTAATCATGTCAGCTTGAGGACTAAGGTGCATCTAATTCAGGCCATATTCTTTCCGATCATTTGCCATGCATTTGAGAGCTGGACAGTGAATAAGGATGACCAAAGAATTGACACTCTTTGAGCTGTGGTGTTGGAGAAGAGCACTGAACATCCCATGGACGGCTGAGAGAATTCAAACAGACATGTTTTGGAGAGGGTGCAGCCAAATGCTCTGGAAGGCAGAATGATGAGGCTTCACCTCACACACTTTGGGCATGTTGGTAGGATGGGCTAATCCTTGGAGAGGGACATCATGCTTGGAAGAGTGGAGGGCCGGTGAAGGAGAGGAAGACCCTTTGCCAGGTGGATAAACACAATGAATGATTGCCACAGTGGGCTCTTGTGTGTCAGGAAGTGTGAAGATGGCACAATATAAGACAGGGTTCAGTTCTGTTTTTCATAGTCACTACGAGTCATACTCGACTCAACGGCACCTCACAACAACAACTCCACACTGGGGTGTGTGTGAAAAACACCAGCATAGGAGTGGCAGTGCGACTGTGCTTAAGCATCCAGTGGCATCATTCCTGGCCCATTTCTCACCAGTTTCTGCAAAAAACCCGGCCTACATACCTGCCATCATGTGAGTCATTCTCCTGATGGTTCTTTTTTTTTTTTATTAAATTTTATTAGTTTTAATGAACATTCACAGGGATTCTGGGCTTTCACTCCTTCATTGCCGCACCATTCTCTCCACCCTCC
>NW_006399795.1:18883499-18885962 GCF_000299155.1 Elephantulus edwardii
AATTTGCATCTCTCTTAGGGCTAGGGATTTTGAGCATTTCTTCATGTGCTTGTTAGCCATCTGAATGTCGTCTTCGGTGAAGTGTCTCCTGATGGTTCTGAATCTCTGCAGGACCTTCTAGCATATTATTTTCACCAAACCCAAAAGACCATAGAGGAATTGGGGAACTGAGTCACAGACGGAGCTGTTGTTATCAGACATCATGGATTTACATAACTGGAGGAGCATTTAGGATTATATTGATCTGAGGCTTTGCATTAAGAGTGCTATTAAACTTAGTGCATAGCATAATAAAAACAGAGCCACTCAACTTTTTTTTAGGAACGACCAAACTTTTTCTCCTCCAGTTGAAAATTCTGATTAGGAATGTCTTTGAAAATATCTTTGGTGATTTTGGTAGTCAATGCCAGAATGGAGCAAGGGGAGTTCTCCCCTTCTGATTCACCTTGGTTATTCTAATCTATGACATCCTGTTTTTACTGTGTTGTTGTTAGTCAAAGTGAAGTGGGTTCTAGGCCTGGACAGAAGGAAATACACTGCCCAGTTGGGCACCAGCTTTATGATTGCTGGTAAACCCCAGTCCACTGCTGGAGCCACTGTGTCCTTTGAGTACCTTCCACCCTAAAGGAGCCCATTTCCCAACTCTGTTCTGTTAAATACAGCTCTGTTGTGATCCGTAGGGTTTTCCATGACCAACTTTCCCACGTAGACCACAAGATTTTCTTCTAAATACCTCTTAATCTGGGAGCTCCAATGAAACCTCTCCACCATGGGGGAATCCTTGGTACTTGAAATACCAACAAGCAAGTCACCACACTACTACACACTGGCAGACAGCTGGGAGTGCCCTTTGCCACGACCACAGAACACCATGGACTTGCACTGGGAATGGCTGGCTGCAGGGCCTTACTTTAATAGAATGGCTTTAGGGATTCACCATTTTACCTGACATTTGCAGTAGTTTTTAATTGTTGTGACTCTATTTTTATAAGATTTTACTAGAAATATCTACTGGATTTGTTAAACCATCTCTTAGGCACCTAAAAAAGAATTCCCAAGGCATTTCTCTTTTAATTTCAAGATGTAATTAGCTATCTGGTAATCCATGGTATATTCAGTACTCTTCTCCAGCACCAAAGCTCAAAAGCATCAATTCTCTATCATCCCTAGCCATTGTCCAGCTCTTTGACACATAGCAAGTAATTCCGAAGTCGGTGGCCTGAATCAGGCACACCTTAGTCTCCAGACTGACACTGTTGCTCTTCAGTGCTCTGGAGAGGTCCCTGACAGCCGACTTTCCCCAGTGCAATTCATCTTTTGATTTCCTGGCTTTTGGTATCAAGAGTGTTGATTGTGGAGCCAAGCAAACCAAAGCTGTTAACAAACTCAATCTCTTCGTCATCTATCATGATGTTGCCAATTGGCCCAGTAGTGAGAACAAACAGGTTCATCCTAGAGAAAGTGAAATCAGGCTGCTTCTTGGAGGCAAGGATTCTGAGGCTCCGTCTGACATACTTTGGGCATGTTGCAAGGAGGGGGTCATGATGCTTGGGAGGGTGGAGGGACATCACAAGAGAGGAAAACCCTCAATGAGATGAACTGATTCAGTGACTGGGATAATGAGGGTAGGTGTATCAGAGACAATAAGTTTGGCACAGTTTCAGGGCAGCTGTACATAAGGTCACTATGAGTCGCAAGTGACTTGATGGCCCATAACAATAACAATTAACTACCTGGGATCTAAAGATACTGAGTCTTCCAGCCTTGTTGGTCTGATAGAGATTGGTTTACTCCATACACCCTTAGTCATCCTTGAAAAAGCCTGAAACAAAACTCACCCTGTTATGGGATTTGTTCTCTTTGACTAAAAACCAAAAAGCCACCAACTCTGCCAGCTTTGTGTGAAACAAGGAAATAAAGGCTTCATTCTCTTAAAAACAAAACAAAACAAAACAAAACAAAAAAACAACTCACCCTGTGACTCAACTTTCAGCCAAGTAATAGACAAGCCTATAAACTGAACGGTAACACTGGGGCCCTCTGGTGGCCTAGTGGCAAGAAGCTGTGCTGCACTCCTAAAAGCTCACTGTTCAAGGCCACCAACTACTCTTCAGGAGAAGGATGGGCAATCTCCTCTCATGCATTCAACTGACTGAAAACTTGCTGGAGGGTCAGCTATGGGTTGATTGGTTCCGACTCTATGGTAGAACAATCAACCATACAAGACTTAAGTGCAGAACTGGCCCAGGGATAAGGCTCAGAAAGCAGAAAATGGTAAGATATAAGGATTAATGGAAACAAGAACCAGAGGGAGGAAGCAGAAAGTGTGGAGTTACAATGTGAGTGTTACAATTAAAATCATAAGATAAGGGTGAAGTCTTTCTCAGGGAGGAGTGATAGGGAATGGCAAAGGACACACTGACAAAGAAGATTAATCAGAACTGGCTTTGACAAGCACTGTGG
>NW_006399795.1:18894492-18951722 GCF_000299155.1 Elephantulus edwardii
CTCTCTCTCTCTCACACACACACACACACACACACACACACACACACACACACATCAGTGTTGCACTTCTCTGACCAGCAGGAAAGTGCCAGGTGATAGAATGAATCATTCAACACTTTCCTTAGTACAAAAGCTCTGAACCCTGCCCTGTCCTGAGCCAGTCTCACTAATTCTGACACACCAACCCCAATTGCCCCAATCACTGTATCAATATATCTCATTCGGGGTCTTGCTCTCCTGCACCTCCACCCTTCGAAGGATGATGTCCTTCTCTGAGGACTGGTCTCTCCTGGCCGTGTGTCCAAAGTAAGTGAGACAGAGCTTCAAAATCCTAGCTTCCAAGGAGAAATTTGATTTCACCCTCTCCAAGACAGACATATTTGTTTTCTTGGCAGTCCATGGTACGTTCAAGACTCTTCTCTAGCACCACAACTTAAAGGTAAAAATTATTCTTCGGTCATCCTTAGTCATTGTCCAGCTCTCTGATGTATAGCAAGTAATTGCAAAGACTATGGCTGGATTAGGTGCACCTTGGTCTCTAGACTGACATCGTTGCTCTTAAGTACTCTAAAGAGGTCCTTTTAGTAGACTTTCCCTATGCAATTCACCTTTTGATGAAGCTATTAACAATCTCCATCTCTTCTTCATCCATCATAAAGCTGCTAATTGGCCCAGTGATGGGAATCTTTGTTTTCTTGATGTTGAGCTTCAATACATATTGAAGATTACAGTCCATGACCTTATATAGCAAACGCCTCCTGTCCTCTTCAGTTTCAGCAAGCAAGGTTGTGTAATCTGCATAGGCAGTAATACTGTTTCTAAGTATTTTATCCTTCATTTCTATACTTGGAGTGAATGGAGAGGACCATCAGTCTGCCCCCTTTGATGTCTGCTTTCCAGTACTCAGTGATTGTGAGAGTCACTCCCTGTGCCCTTTCTCACTGAGGTGTTTATGAATACAGTGGTATAATTTCTGGTGGACTCATGATGTATTCCTTTTGAATACAATCACTGGAGTAGACCTGTTGGGTCACTTTCAAGCTCTCTCCACACACTTTTCCAAATGCTGTACCATGGTAACATTCCCACCAGCTACACTTGAGAATTCCACATACTCAACACTTAACAATGTCTTGAATTCTTACCACAAGTGTGCATTTGGACATCATTTTGAATAGCTGAGTAACGTAGCATGGATGTTCTGTTGAGTAATTGAATCCACCCACTACTGATAAGCATTTGGGTTGTTTCAAATGAACTTAAAATACAGTAATGAAAACATACAGTAATGAACATCTTTAAATGTATTTCTTTGTCATAGTCTTATCAGTCACCACCAATGAGTTTGTCTTTAGCTACGATAACATATACTGTATATTGAACAATATCATTAATAACAAAAATAACAAAAAAATAGCAAAATACTGCTGAAGATCGTTTAAAGAAACCAGCTAGAACAATACATAGATAGGGAACTGCCTGAAGTTCAAGCAGGATTTAGAATAAGCCATGGCACCAGGGATATCATTGCTGAAGTCAGATGGATCCTGGCTGAAAGTAAAGAATACCAGAAGAATGTCTGTTTCTGCTTTACTGACTATGCAAAGGCTTTTAATGGTGTAGATCATAACAAGTTGTGGCTAACATTGAGAAGAATGGGAATCTCAGAGCACTTAATTGTGTTTATGTAAAACTTTTACTGGACCAGGAGGTTACTGTAAGAACAGAGCAAGAGTTTAAAATTAAGAAGGATGTCAGGGTTGTATTCTCTCCAGTACCTTTTCAACCTGTAGATTGAGCAAATTATCTGAGAAGCAGGACTCTATGAAGAGAAACATGACATCAGGATTGGAGAGAGACTCATCAATAACCTGCATTATGCAGATGACACAACCTTGCTTGCTGGAAGTGAGGAGGACTTGAAGTACATGTTACTGAGGATCAAAGAATACAGCCTTCACAATTGGGCAATTAAAACAGACATTCGGATCGCAGGGAAGAAGAACAAACTGGGGAGGAGGGTGGAGAGAATGGTGTGGCAATGAAGGAGTGAAAGCCCAGAATCCCTGTGAATGTTCATTGAAACTGATAAAATTTAATAAAAAAAAAAAGAATACAGCCTTCAATATGTACTGAATCTTAGTGTAAAAAAGACAAAGATTCTGACCACTGGACCACTGGACAACATCATGATAGATGGAGAAAAGACTGAAACTGTCCACAACTTCATCTTTCTTGGATCCACAATTAATACCCTTGGTACAAGCAGTCAGGAAGTCAGGAGATGTACTTCCCTGGGAAAGTCTGCAGTTTAGGGACCTCTCCAAATTACTGAAGAGTAATAATGTCATTTTGAAGACTAAGGTGCGTCTGATTCAGGCTATGGTCTTTCTAATCACTTGCTATGCATCTGAGAGCTGGACAGCATATAAGAATGATAGAGGAAGAATTGATGCCTTTGAGCTATGGTGTTGGAGAAGAGTGCTGAACATCCCATGGACATCCAAAAGAACAAACAAATATGTCTTGGAAAGGGTGCAACCAGAGTGGTGTTTGGAGACAGAGATGATGTGGCTTCACCTATATACTTCAAACATGTTGATAGGAGGGGCTATTCCTTGGAGAGGGACATGATGCTCAGAGAAGACCCTCGACCAGGTAGGTTGACATGGTGACTGCTATAGTGGGTTCTAATGTGTCAGGAGGTGTGAGGATGGCACAGGATGGGACAGGGTTCAGATCTGTTGTTCATAGGGTCGCTATGAGTTGTACTTGACATGACAGCACCCAACACCACCACATGAAAACAGTAGAGTGAACTTCCTTGTACATTTGTCTTTGTGGATACATTTTTGGTAATTTAATGAGGACTTTTTATTTTGTTTGTTTTTTTTTTAATATTCCTTTTTTTTATATTGATCTTGGAGACAGAGCCAGCCCAAGGCAGTGTGACTGCACATCACAGGAGATGAAAATCTGAAAACTTCCTTCTTCAGGTTGGCTTCTGAGATTGTATCTTCTGCTTCTTCTCCAGCTCTATGACCCTCCAAGGTAGGAAGACAGGGGATCTGGTGGTCTATCGTGGGGATGAGGGTTTCAGTCAAACAAAGTACGTCATGTGTTAGGCATATCACAGAGCTGCTTAGTAGTGTCTAAATTCTCCGATGTTACTTCCGAGAGCCACAACAATATCTCCATGCTTATCTTGTCCATCTTTCCTTCTGTACTTGATCCATCATCTACGTGAGCCCACTAGACTCAATCATTTACCTCTTCATCCATTTCAACTCTTTTTATTCACACATCTGTTTATTCATTCAACTTAGATCAATCTACTCATTCATTCCCAATACTATCTTTCTAATCATGGACTCATCTCATCCACGAACATATCTGATTATCCACTCATTCACCCAATCATTTATCCATCTAAACATCTTTCTATTCACCCATTCACCTGTCCATCCAATCACCCACCCATCCATTCATGTTTTTGCCCTCTCATCTATCCACCAACCACTCAACAATCTGGTCTTCTAACCATCCTTTCACCCACCCATTTTTCTGTTCACCTGCTCACCCACGGATCCTTCCATTTGTTAATCTGCTCATTATCCATGCATTCACCTAGCTCCTAGGCACCCACACATTCACTCATTTATTTCCTAAATTATCCATTCAACCACCAAACTCTCTATCCACCCATCTGTCTACCTCATCAATCAACCCACCAATCACTCCATTGAGTTAATGTATCTTAATTTATCTATTTATCAACTCATTTATCACCCAAACTTACTCATCCTTGCTTCCACTCCACTTTCCATTCCGTCAACTTACCTGTCCATTCTGTCTCTAGTCATGCCTCCTTCTAACCCCCCAACCTTCAACCCATCAACCCACTCACTTACCAGTCAAGCTAGCCATGCCCCCTTGCACAGCCTGGCGCTAAGCCCTACAACTGCAATAATGACACAGAAGCAATTTAGTCCTAGGTCCCTCTAGGAATGCACAGTCAGTGGGTGGATGCAAATGACAATCTCTCTCTCACACACATGTACATACACACTTGTCGGGGTGGGGGGGGACCCAAACTAGAGCACTTCCAAAATGCCACTGTCACTGCTATACTTAGGATATGTCTGTTCAAGATGCAAAAGCTTTTTAAAAGGCAGGTAGATGGTTGGACACTCAGGTATGGGCACATCCTGTATATGCCAGGGCTGAGATGGCCCCAGGATAATGAGGGGGACACAAGTACAAAGAGGGGGCCAAGACAGAAGTGGCAACAGAAGGAAGGAGGAAGATAAGATGCAAGGCATCAAAAAAAGATTGTGGTGCTGCCTGAAAAGCCTACCCAGAGGGAGCCCCCAGACCCTGACGACCCCCCTGCCATCCCCACAGGCAGGGCTGAGCTCCCGAGGAACCAAGATAATGCAGCAAACGACATCGTCACAGCTCTCAGACAAGATGCCAACCAGTGAGGAGAGCTTCTCCCAGCCGCAGGTCACCCACGCTCCCCAGTCTCAGAAGGCACAGCTCCCTCAGGCCCAGCATGAGGCTGCCTCACCCCATCAGGCCCTTGAACAGCCGACAGACAAGAAGCAGCTGAAGTCACACCGCATCCCCCGCCTCCGGGCCGTGGTGGAGAGCCAGGCCTTCAAGAACATCCTGGTGGATGAGATGGACATGATGATGTCTCGTGCGGCCACCCTCATCCAAGCCAACTGGAGGGGCTACCAGCTCCGGAAGAAACTGATCTCGCAGATGATGGCAGCCAAGGCCATCCAGGATGCTTGGCAGCGCTTCAGCCACAAAGGCCTCTTCCATAAGCATGCCAAGAAGGTGGTGGAGGAGGAGGAGAAGGACATCCCTTTCCACCGCCCCCAGCAGGTGCGCTTCTTGTCCCAGCCTCTGGAGGGGCAGCCGAGCTTTCAGAAGAGCCTGTCTCAGCCCGTCATGGTTGACAAGGAGACCCAGTTCCCATTGTCGAACAATCTGCCCCCGTCTGCCCTCCAGGATTCTGCTTTTGTGTTCAGAAGCCCCAGCATCACCTTCCTGACTCCTCACACTGCACCCATCGGGTTTCCGTGTCCGATGCACGTAGACCCCAAGTACCAGTACCCCTGTGTGTTGACGAAGACCATCAAGAGCTCCTGCCTGTTCCATATAGAAGAAGACATTGCCAAGGGCCATCACGTGACGCCCAGTCCCAGCCAGGTAGGAGCTGTGGAGCTGGCCGTGTCCAGGAAGTGTGTCCAGGAGGGGCATGGACCCCACAACACCCACCCCCATGTCCATGTGGAAGCAGAGGCTCCAAGGCTCCCATACTCGGTGCCCACAGTGACTAGGAACCCACCCAGGACCTCATCCCAGACATGCTCAATGACCATGGCCACTAAGACTCCCCCCCAGACACGTCCAGCAGCTGCAGACACCAAGACTCCACCCCAGACATCCCCGAGGGGCATAATGACCAAGACACAGCACAGCAGTTGTTACGGCTGTTCAGCGGCCGCCATGGCCAAGAGCCCATCCCACACCTGCTCGATGACCAAGAATCCACTTCAGGCACGCCTGGTCACCACTGTCACCAAGAGTCCGACCCAGATGCGTTCAGTAACCACGCTCCTCAAGACTCTCTGCCTGCCCCCCACAAATAAAGGGAATCTGAAGGTGCCGTCTCACACAGGCGAAGCCAGTGAGGGCCTCAATGACTCAACCCCCATTCACGGGAACGCAGCCAAGGGGAAGGCCAACTTCACTAAGAAGTCAGCAGGCACAGCACTCAAGCCCTCCCTCCACGTGTGTGTAGCTTCAGAGAAGGCCAGGGGCTCATCCCAGGAAACCAGAGTGTCTCAGCCCCCAGCCAAGGCTCATTGGGAAGCTGAGAAAAGTAAGGTCTGTTCCCAGAAGCAGATGAAAACAGAAGGGTTATCTAAGACCAACTTGGGCACAAGAACATCCAGGACTCTGGCTTGGGCCAAGAGAGTTGAAGATCATAGCAAACCCGAAACACAAGCCCAAGGGAAAAAGGAGACACAGAGAGTCCATGCTGCAGGGGGTTCATCTGTTGACAGAGCTGTGGCCTCACGCCCGACTCAGCCAGCTGCTACACTGCCCAAGACCCATGGCCAGGCACATCATCACATCACGCAGGGCGAGACCCTTTCCAAGACGATCTCCAGGACCCTGTCCCAGTCCCAGCTGGTGTCTGGGCTGACCAGGGGCCAGTGCCAAACATGTGCTTCTGCCCAGAGGGAGACCAAGCAAGCTAGCACTCGGATTAAGATACCGGTCAGGCTAGCCACGTGCCAGGTCCAGGCACAGCAGACGAGCAAGCGGACTAACACCCAGGCTGTACACCAGATGCCCCCCAGACTCATCAAGACCCAGTCCCCGATCCAGATGGCCACTGGACCAACTCAGGTCCAGGTCCAGAGACCTTGTAGGTGCACCCAGAAAGTGCCTGAGTTGATAAGGAGCCAGATCCAGGCCCAGAAGCCCCCCGGGATGGCCAAATCCCAATCTCAGACCCCGCTGGTCACTGCCAAGACATCCGTTTCACCAGCCAAGACTGAGTCCCAGGCCCAGCATGTGGCTGAACTGACCAGGGTCCATGTCCAGAGAGGGACACCTTGTGAACTGAGCAGAATGCAATCCCAGGCCCGGCTGAGAACGGAACTGACCGAGGCCCAGCTGCTACCTGCTGGGTCGAGCAAAACGGAGTCACAGACCCAGAAGACCACCAGTCCAACCAAGGCCTTGTCCCAAAGCCGGTTGACCACAGAAATGGCCACTTCTCGTCATTTAACCAACCAGCCTGCTGATCTCAGCAAATCTCAGTCCCAGTCCCAGTCCCAGCCGGATGACAAACTGACCCAGGCCCCAGGCCCTAGTCTCACGCCGGGCAACGCTCTTCAGGGCTCTTCCTGCCCACCATGCCTGGACATTCAGGGCATGCTGGAGCCACTACTGGCTGGAGAGTCCTCCTCCTGCAGCACTGAGTCCTGGGGGAACGGCGAGGCGGCCCGGGCATCAGTGTCTGCAAACAGCCAGACAACGCTCAGCTCAGAGGAGGCGTCCACCTGCCAGCTGATGGCCTTGTGCGCCGAGCTGACCGCTGCACTGAGCTCCCAGGAGGACCTCCACTCATTGCTGTGCAAGGCCCTGTCACAGAGCGAGGTGCGGGCCGCCCTAAGCCAGGTCCTCTCCAAGGAGGTGCTGGGCACCACGCTGGCCAAGGCCATGCCACACGGTATACTGCAGGCATCTCTCGTCAAGGCCCTGTCCTGGAGTGAGCTGGGCACGGCTGCGTCCCACGCCTTGTCGAGGACTGAGCTGCGGACAGAACTGGCGAGAGTCCTGCAGGTCAGGCTCGCTGACGTGCTCAGCAAAACACTGACCGAAGACGAGCAAGTGGCACTGAGCCAGGCCCTGTGCCAGGGGGAGCTGGGCGCTGTGCTGAGCACATCTCTGTCCCAGGTGGCACTGCGCACTGCAGCCCTCTTTCCCCAGGGAGTCGTGAAAATGGCGGGCAGCAGTCCAGCAGCAGGGCCTGGCATGGTGGAGGTGGACTGCAGAGGGACTCCTTCAGACACTTGGAGACCCACCCTGGGGCTTTCAAGAATGGACCCCAACAAGGTCAGGGTCCTCCACCGTGGCGCCTGGGAGGAGATGGGGGATGGGGCTGCACTTGGGAGGTCACCCTGTTTGTTAGACATTTCCATGGGGGATTCCTTGACCGTCCACCAGTGTTTGCTCGGGTTAGGCCTGAACCTCCAGGTGGCCTGGGGGGCAGGAGCTGGCCTGTGCTTGAGGCCCAAAGTCGATGGGGGTAAGGTTTCGGCGTTCAGCAGCACAGGGCCTGATTTGCCCCAGCCATCTCACCTGTGGCCTTCCCGCAATCTTTGGCCACCCCTTCTTACCACTGGCATTGGCACCAGTGCCAGCCGACCATCAGTGGCTGGAGATACAACCCCCAACTCTCACATACCACGAGAGGCCAGCAGGGTGGCCCCTTGTGCATGGTCGTCCCTGGAGTCAGCTAGGGGGGCCTCGGGCAGGACTCTGAATCCAGTGGGTGACAGGAGGGACACGTGGTTCCACCAGCCATCTGTCATATGCAATAAGTCATCCTGCTGGTGTCAGTTCTCAGAGGTGAGCAGGGAGGCCCCCAGGATGTACCACCTTTCCACGGCTGGGCAGGTAGCCCCTGGATCACAGCCCCCAGATCACAAGCAGACGTCTATGAGCCCCAGGGACTTGCCTGGCAAGGGGATCTCAAGTTCACTGCCAGCTTGTTACATGAGCAGAGAGGCTCATGCTGATGCCCTGGAAGCACGTGGTCTTTCTCCGGGTCTTGTGGCACCTGAGATGCAGAGCCACCTGGTGGCTCAGGTCAACACCCAATTGTTTCAACCCCCTTTCGGCCTTGCTCAGACACCCATTCCTGTCCAGAAGAGCCCTCAGGCTTGGCCACACATATCTCCCACATCCCAACCCCAGGAGCTGAAGACTGGCTCTCAAATGCCTATGTTCAACAGGCTGATGGCCACCTCAAAAGGTGTCAGGCTGACCAGGAGTATCTCCGAGGCCTCTGAGGTCCATGGCATGGGCTGCAGCAATTCCCAGGGCTCTCTGCAGTGCTGCAGCTCAGCCAGTCTGTTCACCACGTCCATGGCCAGCTCGAATGCCATTGACCTAGTGGAAGAGCCCTCGGACAGCAACCTTGACAGCGATCCACAGATGCATCCCCTGCTCCCTGGGATGGCTACAGGGAAACTTCAGAGGCCCAGGGAGAAGGAGGAGGCTAATTGGACTCAGCCCAGGTACACCTACTCCAGCCTATGCCAGCCCACTATGGCCTTGGGGCTGGGGCACAGTCTATACCATGGACTAGTGGCCAGCCCTATGTCCTTTAGTATCTACCAGGGCTCAGAGAGTGATGTACCCTCAGATCTAGGCTCCACTGACAAAAGCAAGAGCTTGCAGAAGGCATCTGGGAGCGTAGGGCTGGTGAGGAGCTTGTCTTTGGAGTCTGTGACCCACATCTTACATCAACAGGCCAGACAAGTCGAGGATTCTGTGGGCAAGAATAGAATGGCTTCCAGTCTCTCTTACCCATCTGTGGCTGGTGGGCTGGCCCCCAGCTCCTCCCACTTACCCACAGCCAATAGGGAAGCTCCAACTCTTTTCCATTCATCTGTGTCCAGGAGAGTGGCCCCCAACCTCACCCACCCATCTGTAGCCAAAAGAGTGGCCCCAAGCCTTGCCCAGTCATCTGCAGCCTCTGGGGTCACACCCAGCCTAGCTCAGCCATCTGAAGTCAGCAGGGTGGTATTCAGCCCCTACCATCCCTCTGCAGCCACTGGGGTGATCTCTAGCCCAGCCCAGAGATCTGAAGCCAGTAGGGTGGCCCCCAGCCTAACTCAACCACCTGCAGTTGGTGGGGCAGTTAACCCCTTCCATGCCTCTGCAGCCAGTCAGGTGGCCCTCAACTTACTCCAACCATTTGCCACCAGTAGGGTGGCCCCCAATCTAACAAGACCATCTGTACCCAATAGGACCCTCAGACTCTCCCACCCCTCTACAGACAGTAGAGTTCCCCCAAAGCTCTGCCACCCCTCTTCAGCCAGTGAAGTGGCCCCTAACTTAGCCCAACTATCAGTGACCAGGAGGGTAACATTTAGCCCATCCCCATCCTCTGTAATCAGGAAGGTGACCCCCAGCCTAGCCCAGCTATCTGTAGCCAATCGGTACCCTAGTCTGTCCCACCACTCCAGGGACAGTGGGGTGGCTCCTAGCCTAACCCAAGCATCTACAGCCAGTAGAGGGACCCCCAGCCTCTACCACCCCTTTAAGACCAGTAGGAAAAGCCGAGATTTAGTCCACCCAACTTCTGCCAGTAGGGTAGCCCCTAGACTAGATCAACCAACTGCAACCAGTGGAGTGGCCGCCAGCCTTGCCCAACAAGCTACAGACAGTGGAGTGAACCCCAGCTTAGTCCAACCATGTGCAGCCAGTGGAGTGAACCCCAGCCTATCTCAACCAACTACAGCCAGTAAGGCTTCAAGCTTCTCCTACCCTTGGGAGGCCAGCAGGGTAGCCCCTAGTCCAAACCAACCATCTACAGTCAGTAAGATGACCACCAGCTTCTACCACTTCTCTGTAGACAGCGCAGTGGCCCCCAGCCTCTACCATCCCTCTGCAGCCAATAGAGTAACTCCTCCCCTAACCCATCCATCTGTGACCAGTAAGATAGCCCCTGGCCTGCCCCATCCGTTTGAGACCAATGAGGTAGCTCTTAGTGTAGCCCAACCCTCTGTAGCCAGTAGGGATCCCAGCCTTTCCCGCCCTTCTTTAGCCAGTGAGGTGACTCCTGATCTAGTCCATCCATCTGTAGTCAATAAAATGCCCCCCAGCCTCTCCCATCCATCTGCAGACAGTTGGATGTCTCTCAGCTACTCGCAGCTATCTGTAGTTAATAAGGTGCCCACAAGCCTAGTCCAGTCATCTGAAGTTCATACGATGACCCCTAGTCTAGCATCAGTGGCCAAAAGAGTGGCCCCAAGTGTGTCCCAGCCATCTATGGCCAGTAAGAAGGGACCTAGTCTAGCCCGGCCATCTGCAGCCAGTGTAGTCGCTCCTAGCCTGGCATCTGTGCCCAGAAGGGTGGCTCCAGGTGTATCCCAGCCACCTGGACCTGGTAGCAGGAGTCATGGTGCTGATCAGGCAAATGTGGCCTCTAGGATAGATTTGTCCATGGTGAAAGCAGTGGCCCCGTGTTTGCCTGACACATCCACAGTTTTGGGGGCCACACCGTCTGCAGGCACTGTGAGCTGCGTTCAGAACCAGTCTTCTCCAGGCACTTGGGCGGCCCCAAGTCATGATACTTTAGTGGATAGTAGGGTGACTTCCAGACCCTGGAACCTCAACTTTAGTGTGGAACACCAGAGCGTCAGCCAGGCTGCCCCAGTCACTGTTTCTACAACAAACCTTCATCAGGCCTCTGTAGCCAGTGGCAGGGTGACTGATCCGGGGCATGGGGTCAGCATATTTCAGGAGAATCTACACAGAGGAATGGCCCCAAGTATGTCCCAGGGAAATGTGGCTGCTGATATAGCCCCAAATACATCTAAAGGTTCAGTCACTACTGATACGGCGCCAAGTATATCTCAGGGCATAGTGGCTCCTGGAATGATCCCAAGTATATCTCAGGGGACAGTGGCTGCTGGCATGGCTCCAAGTATGTCTTGGAGGAAGGTGACTGCTAGTATCGCCCCAGATATGTCTCAGGGGACAATGGCTTCTGGTGTGGCCCCAAATAAGACTCAGGGGACCACTGTTGATGGCATGGGCCCACGTAAGTCTTGGAGAAGGAAGGCTGGTATGGACCCAGGTCAGTCTCATGCTCCTGGTGGCTTGGCTCCTGTTGCATCCTGGGTTTCTGAGGCCAATGTGCCTTCAGCTCCTAAACAAACCTCAAGGGACCCTGGCTTCTCTCAGCCTTCATTATCCCACAGACTGCATAAAGACTCTTTGCCCAGAGGGGACCCCAGGATGAGTCATCGGAGTGTCCATCTGCAAGCAGCCTTCGATTATCAGCAGTCTGTGGCCATAGTTGCCTCACTCAGTAACCAACAAGCAAACGGTCTCCAGCAGGGGTCTATAATGGACACAGCAAGTGATCAGGTGTCAGACTCTGTAGTCCGCAGGCTGACCACAACCACGGCACTAGGTTCTGTGACCAGTGGCTCGTCCCGTTGTTTTGTTCCAGGATCCGTGATCTGGGGCATGGATCAAAATACTTCCTCAGAGTCTATGATAAGTGATATGTCCCAGATCCGTCCCACGAGTTCTGTAATCAGTAAAACAGAGCAGGCTTTCCCACCAGGGTCTACAATCGGTAGCATAGCTCAGATCCTTCCTCCAGGTTATGTGCCCAGTGATGTGGCCCAGACTTCCCCGCTGGGGTATGCGGTCAGTGGCATGGCACAGACTTCTCCCCCAGGATCTGTGGCTAGTGATGTGGACCAGACCTTTTCCTCAGGTTCTGTAGCTAGTGACATGGCACAAACCCTTCTGCCAGGTCTGGTAGCCAGTAACGTGACTCCGACCAGTCTCCTAGAATCTGAGGTCAGTCATGAGGCCCACACTTTCCTACCAGGATCAACAATCAGAGGCACAGCCCAGACCCTTCCCCCAGTATCTGTGGCCAGTGGTGTGGCCCAGGTCCTCGCCCCAGGATCAGTGGCCAGTAATGTGGAACATACCCCTCCTCCAGGACCTGTGGGCAGCGGGCTAGCCCAGGCCCCTCCTCCAGGAACGGTGTGTGTGGTCGGTGGTGTGGCCCAGACCCTTGCTCTAAGTTCTGTGGCTTTTGATGTGGAACAGACTCTCTCTCCAGGATCTTCGGCCAGTGGTGTGGCCCAGATGTTTCCACCAGGTTCTACAATCAGTGACATATCCCAGACCTTTCTCCCTTGTTCTGTGGCTGGTGGTGTGGCCCATACTTTCTCACCAGTTTCTACAATCACAGACATGGTGCAGACCCTTCCCCGAGGATCTGTAATCAGTGGCATGGCCCAGACCCCTGCCCCAGAGTCTATGGTCAGTGGTGTGGCCCAGATTTCCCCCCCAGGATATGTGGCCATTGATATGGCCCAGACCCCCCCTCCAGAATCTGTGGCCAGTGGTGTGGCCCAGACCCCCCCTCCAGAATCTGTGGCCAGTGGTGTGGCCCAGACCCCCCCTCCAGAATCTGTGGCCAGTGGTGTGGCCCAGACCCTTCCCCCACAATCTATGGCCACTACTTTCACCAGGACTCTACCTTCAGATTCTGGGGCCAGTGGCGTGACCCTCAGCTCAGTGACTGCAGCTGTCAGTGGTGGGAAAAGGCAGAATGTGTCTGTTGGACCTCCGGTGAGCAGGTCTGCTCCAGGTCTGTGCCCCAGTTCAGTAACAAGCAGAATGACTTTAAATGTACCTCCTGGTTCCATGGCAGCTGGGGAGGCCTCAGGGGTGCCTCCAGCATCGGTGGGTGGGGAGCTGAGTCAGAACTTGGTGGCAGGACCTATGGCTAATGTGACCAAAGTGCCTGTCGGTTCTCTGCTGATTAGGATCACACCATGTCCTTATTATGATCCCGTAACTGGAGAGGGGTCCTTGGCCCCTTTCCCGGCTGCTAGTACAGCTCAACTACATCTTCAGATCTTAGAAGCCAATGGTATAGCTGGGAGGCCACACCAAACGCCCACAGTTCCGCCGAGAGCATCCCAGATGGACCAGGATGTTGGAATGATGCCTTCTGAGGCCACAGAGAATCAGGCCATGTTGAATCCAGAACATCTGGGTGAGGAGGTCTGGTCTCGGGTCTTAGAGTCTTTCCAAGGGTCCAATGACTTTAACAGCAACTCTTTGATCCTAGAGGGAACCCTGTGGATGTGCCAGGGATCCATGGAGTCTGACAAGGCAAATGATGGCAAGCATCTGCCAGAGGAGGGGGCTGCCAAGGTGCCCCAGATGCCACTCCTGGATGGGGCAGCAGCAAGCCATGCCGAGTCGACAGCCAGTGGTGAGGCTGAGGCTCGGGCCTTTCTCCCAGGTTCTGTGGTCAGTAGCGTAGCCCTCACTCCCTCACAGGCCTCCAGTTTAGCTAAGCAGTCCCTGGCTGGAAGCACCCCCCGAACCCTGCAGCCGAGATCAGCAGCCAGAAGTAATACCGCCAGAAGGGGGAGAAGTCCAGACAGGAGACATGTGGTTAATAGGGTCACGAGCCAGGCGCAGAGGACTTCCGGAGTCCCTCCAGACCTTCCTGCAGTTCCTCAAAGCCTGTCCCAGGCGACAACTTCCACTGCCACCTCCACAGCACCCCAGCTGCCCCATGACAGCTCTGTGGCCCCTAGCCTGCCCCAGGTGTCCACAGCCCCAGGGTCTCCAGGTCTTCCGCACTGGCCCGGGGGCTCTAGCATGGCTCCCCATGTACACCAACCACCTTCCCTAGCAAGTAGGACTGGATCTACTCAATTCCAGATGGACCCCAAGCCTGGCACACCCCTGTCACCCCTGGCTGAGGAAGTGGCCCAGGGCCCCCGCCTTGAGCCCACCAGGAAATCCTTCAGGTCTGTTCAAAGCAGCATCATCTCTCAGATGCTCAAATGCTCCCTGGTCAACTTGGTGCCACCCCACCAGGTGCAGGAAAAGCCCACCCAGCTCACACAGGGTGGTTCCAGGTGTACAGCAGGCAGCCCACACCCGGGCATCTTCCGTTCAAGTGACCAGGCCCAGGGCGCGGCCATGCCAAGGATCCGCTGGGGCACCCAACGAGTATCCCTGGGTTATGAGTCTTCTCCTGGCAGCTCCAGGCAGCCCCTCTTTCTCCAGGAATCTCTGCCAGAGGATTTCCACTCTCCTCCGGTCCCTCCTAACAGCCGCAGCCCCTCCCTCAACTGCAAAGTCCTCCAGGGCCTCAGAGACGCCGGCGTGGCCGATGGTCAACCATGGAATGCCACTGTCCCCGGCATCGTGGCTGGGCCCAGGGACAGCACTGAGGGCCCCAGGAGTGCACTGCAGCCAGCCAGGGACATGGAGCCGTGGGTCCCTGCAGCGGTCCCCCCAGTGGACTCCAGGAAGTCAGGGCAGCTGTTGGTGTCAGCACAGACTGTAGAGCAGCTGTTCATCCAGGCGGTGACCGTCATCCAGGCTCACGCCCGAGGCTACCTGGTGCGCCGTATTATTAAAATCTGGCACTACAAAGCCACCATCATCCAGGTAGCATGGCGCAGCTATACGCTACGGAAGCAGCTGCACATGGCTGCGCAGACCCTCCAGCTGCAAGACCAACAGATGCTGCAGCAGGACGCGTGGGCAACACTGGAAGACAGTGACAGGCCGCCATCGGAGCACCGGTGCTTCCAGTGCTGTCAGCTGCTCTCCTGTGCCCTCTGCCAGAGGCTGAGCCCCCAACTAGGGAACTCGCCTAGCGTGGTCCTGCTGGTGGGCTCCAGTTCCCGCACCTGCCATATGTGCGGCCAGTCCATGCTGACCCGTGTGGTGCAGGGCACTGGCCAGGGCACTGGCCGGGGCACCAAGAGCCAGGAAGATGCTACGCTGTCACAGAGTGCCCACGACGCCCAGGTGCCCCCCGACTGCCCCCAGCTCCCACACCACCACCGTGACAAAGCGGCCACAGCTATCCAGTCTGCCTGGCGGGGCTTCTGGACCCGACGCGTCCTTAGACAGCAGCAGGTGGCCGCCAGAAGGGTACAAGCAAGCTGGCGAGGTCACTTCACCCGAAGCTGCCTCACCACGGACGCCCTCCTGGAGTCAGGGACGCCATCGGACCACCGAAGGCACAAAAAGGGCCCCACGGTCTAGGAGCGCCTGCTGGCTCTCTTGGGTTGGTGAATAAAGTCCTTTGCAGCCCTGAATGCAAGCTGCTTGGTTTCATGTCCGTGCTCCGTTAATGGGGGTCGTGGGGGGGGGACCTGGAGTTTCCCGGGAGAAGGAGCTCTAAGGCTTCCAAATGTCCCATTTGTACCCCAGGGCCTGTGGCCAGAATGGGGACTCCAGTCTTTGTGGAAGTTAGGAGCTACAAGCCTGATTTTTCCTGTGCTACTGTGTCTGTCGCCAGCCAGCCAGGCGGTGGCAGCTTTTCCAGTTAGAGGCTGTCTCCGGCACACCCTGTATGCCTGTGGTTGGGGACATGGTCTCCAGCAGTCCCTTGGGTGCCTATGTCTAGCCATGCTAGGAAGTTCCACCTGTGTGCTGCTTTGGGCATGTTGGGCCCATCCGCGACAAATTCTCTGTCTTGGAGAGAGCTGGACTCAGACACCTCAAAAGGCAGGTCAGGGACAGAGAAAGGAAGCTGGGGCTCCTGGAGAGGCTTGCAAGAGGCCTGCCTGACTGGTACTATTGCAACCAGTCAAGGGTAGGGGTTGCGTGTGGAGAGCCCCAGAGGGTGAGTGGAAAGGTGGTCTGTATGGGCCTAGAGGCAGTTCACAGAGGTAAGGAGAGGCTGGGGGAGGACGGCCCTGGGAGATTGGGGAAGGCAGCGGTGGACTGAGTGGGTGGACACAAGATGAGGGTTCGGAATCGGGACAGGCTTTGAGGAGAGGCGGGGTCGAGGTGGAGGGGTACAAAAAGGGCCGCTCTAGGGACAGCCTTGCCCCGCCCCTCCAGCCACGGGGGCGTTGCGGGGCCCCGCCTCTGCATCTATGCTCCTGCGCAGCCCCGCGCGCCGTCAGCAGGGGGCGCGTGCAGGCGGAGAGCCCGCACACCTGGACACACACCTGTGCAGACGCCGGAGGCCCTCGCGGCGCTGGAATGGCTGACACGCAGCCACCGCCGCCGCCGCCGCTGAAACCTGGTGCGATTCCCAACACCGTCATCTCCGTGGGTAAGGACAGGGAGGAGGGGGCCAGGATTCCAGGGAGCTGGGGTGCACATTCTGGCCACTCCTGTGGTGATTGGAACTCTCTTGATTCTTTGAACACCCCCCCACACACACACACCCCTCAAACCCATAGAGCTATCTTTTCCCCTAGAAGCGAGTGGGAGAGGAATCATGGGAATATTTGGAGCGCCTCAGGCCAACCCGAGGCCTCCCCTCTTCACCTCCCCAGATGAGCAGCTCAGCTGGTGGCTATGAGGACCTATCAGGCTCATTTCAGACTGATAGCCCAGCCTCCACCAGGAGGGGATAGAGACCCAGAGTTTGAGGCTGGGGCGGAGATGAAGGACAACAGCTTTCTTTCCGGGGAGATCAAGTGCCTATGATCCCTCCTTTGCCCATTTAAGTTCTCCCTGATGTCCAACTTCCTTCCTGCGACCCTGTAAGATTATTCCCAGGGTGGAGAACAGTCAGTTTTGTAGACAAGTCATGTAGTGAGCGAGCTTCTAGCCCGTTGACCAAATGCCTACAAGTGTCAGAGCAGAGGCCACTGTGGATGAGAAGAGACCCTAACTACAGGCAGAGTCTTCATTCTGAAAATTCCAGGTTCACCTCCATTTCCTGGCTCAGGAAATGAAAGCTTGGGCCAGCTGAGGTCGCCAGCCTGTGCCAGATTACGTATGACTAGGACCAGTTTACTTGGTTCAGCTTCCTGGTCTAGGAATCTCTGGAAAAGCAAACATCTTCACAATATGGACATAGAGTTTTCCTTTACCCTCTCCAGAGCTCTCGTGATGTGGTGGCAAAGGCTGTGCTGCCAGTCTGAAAGGACGTGGTGTGAATCCACCAGCTTCTCTGTTGAGAGCAGGACGGGCAGTCTCCTCCAGTGGAGGCTGCAGTTCTAAAAACCTGCGGGAAGGTCAGCTAGGAGGGGGTTCCACCTTGATGGCAGTGAGTAATGAGTTACCTCCAGGAGCGCCTAGCGTGGGCCAGTGGCTCAGAAGGGCCATGTCTGACACTACCTCCTCTACCAAGGCCCATCAGGTTTCCCCCAATTTGCTTTAAAATGTTCAGCTAGCCAGAGTTCTGGCTTGGTTTGTAGTCCACTAGGACCCCGGAGTCATCTTCATTTCAAAAGAACCTGATGATTCTTCCTCAAATGGTGATGGGAGGCAGTCTGGGGTGATTGACCTCTTAGTCCTTCACTCTTTTGATGTCCTTAGAAGGAGGCCCTCCTGCTCACCTTCCCAGTTACCCCAACACCAGGCTCCCTACTACTATGAAGGTCAGTTTCCTATTTTAAAAATAGGATAAAATCAGGCTGAAGCCCCACCTCCCCACTCCCTCTCATCTTCTGGATTATCTGCTTATCTGTCAGCAGACAGAAAGGGAATGGAGTACAGGAGTTCGGACCCAGCCTCCTCCTGGACCGAGTGTTATTTCCATATTTCCGGTGCCCAGGTTAGGAGAGGGAGAAAATTCAAAGATCAGTCAAGGTGGAGAGAGTGGAAGGAGGGCAGGGAACTATTAATGAATGGGCCTGGGAGTTAATGAGATGCCTCACAGCCTGAAACCTGGGTAGGAAATAACTGTGGGACATGGCCTGTGAAATATTTACCTACTCCCTAGCCCAGCCTCTGGGCTCCATGCCTGGGACTGGGCAGGAGCTAGGGAGTGTCTACAGAGTGGCAGTGGGGTGGGGTTCAGACATGCAATGCCTCTCAGTACCAGGCCTCTGTGACCCCTAGTAAATCTCTGAAGACTGCCCAGCTAACTGAATTCTGATTCCTGGTTACCTGTGTGTATCAGAGCAGAACTATGTTTCTGTTGTTGTTGTTACGTGCCACCTGCGACTCATAGCAACCCTATGTACAACCCCAGTTACTGTATCAGTCCATCTCACCCCGGGTCTTCCTCTCGTGTGCTGTTCTGTCCCTCCACTCTTCCGAGAATGATGTCCTTCTCCAAGAACTGGTCCCTCTTGGCCACATGCCCAAACTATGTGAGACAGAGTTTCAAAATCTTAGCCTCCAAGGAGAAACTTGGTTTCATACTTTCCAAGACAGACCTATTTGTTTTCTTGGCAATCCATGGTATGTTCAAGGCTCTTCTCCAGCACCACAACTCAAGGGTATCGATTCTTCTTCTGTCATCCTTAGTCATTGTCCAGCTCTCTAATGCATAGCAGGTAGTTGGAAAGACCATGGCCTGCATCAGGCACACCTTAGTCTCTAAACTGTTTCTAGGATTTTCAAAAATAGACTGCCAAGCCTTCCTTTCAAGGCGCATCTGGGTAGATTCAAATCCTCACCCTTCTGTTAACAGAATGTTTTGCTTAACTGTTTGCACCATCCACGGATGGAATATAATTAGAACTGTTCATTCACCTCAGCTTTGCCCCTGCCTGCTCCTTCCCTGGGAGCTCAAGATAAATCTGCGCCGTTAATCTTGACTGTATCTGCTACCTGTTTGACCCAGGTGAGCGCTCAGTGGTAGTGACTTCCCATAAGCTCCATTCGCCAGAGAAGGAAATCGTTCTGGATGGTGTAGCAGATCGGCTGGTGCCCCACCTCAGTTACACTATTCCCCATATCCAAGGGCAAGACTGGGGGCTGGGAAGGCCTAACCTATTTCCCCCTGTGTTCACATGGGATCTTAACAGGAAAAGAGACTGTGGAGAAGAGCAGAGACCTGACCCAGAACACCCCCATAGCCTGTCCCTAATTGCCTGCTCCTCCCTTGATCTTTTCTTTCCAGGTATTACCATATTATTGCTCTTGAACCAGACAGAAGGGACCTCAGCTCCCAGCCCTCTGCCCTCTTCCCTTCCCACTCACAGCTCCCTGAATACAGGGGAAACATCCATCATTAGCACTGGCACCCCAAGTTCAGGGACAAGCTCCTCCCAAGGCACCACAAGTGTAAGGGAATCCACACACCCCCACCTCAGCAGGCAGACTTCAGGGGAACACACCACCCTGTATTTTAGCACTCCAAGTTCAGAGACAGACTCCACCCACATCACTCCAAGTTTGCAGGAGTCCCCATCCACTAACTTCAGCACCCAGAGTTCAGGGGAACCCTCCACCACATACTTAAGCACCCCAAGTTCAGGGACAGACTCGACCCACATCACCACAAGTTTGAGTGAGTCCCTATCCACTCAACCCAACATCCAGAGCTCAAGGGAGCTCTCTACTATGTACTTAAGTACCCCAACTTCAAAGACAACATCCTACCAAAACTCTAGCCCCCCAATTCTAGACTCATCCCTATCGCCCACTCCCAATACCTCCTTGACCCCACACTGGAGCTCCACTTCCTTCAGTCTTGAGACACAGTCTCCCAGCACGATTTCCAAAATAACCGTCAGGACTACCTCCTCCCCTGGACCCCGTGAGTACCTTGGAGTTGTGGGGGGGCTGGGTGGCACATTAAGGGTAATAGGCTGTAGTTCTTATAAGTGGCCACCAGGGGGAGCTTCAGAACTGGAACTATACCTGGATCTCTTGCCCTCCCTCCCTCTCCCTCCCTCCCTCTCCCTCTCCCACCCTGTCCCTCTCCCTCCCTCTCTCTCCTCTCACACACGCTTGTGTCTTGTTTGTGCCAGGGCCTGGGGATACTGCTATGCACAAGAGAGACAAAAATCTGTATAAGTGAGCCAAGTAATAGATAAGTAAATTATAGATTTGTTTATAGATTATGATAAGAAATTAAATTGTAGGTGCCCATGAAGGAGCCATGGAGGTAAGTATCTGGGGGAAGAGGACCCAGGTAGAGGCACAGCCAAAGCAGTGGTATCCAGGTAGGAACAGGCCTGATGCGCTTGTGAAGAGGCTGCTGGGGTTTGTGCTGGAGGCAGTGGTTAGGTGGGAAGATACAAACTCAGCCGGGCCCCAGGGTTTCCATAGATGCCAAGAATCCAGATACTATTAGTGATGTTAAAGAGTCTAGAAAAGAAAACAGCCCACAAGCCCAACCACAATGGAATGGATTTAGAGATTATGGTACATTCACACAATGGAATACTATGCAGCACTCAGGAGCAATGACTCTGTAAGTGACTACCTAACATGGGAGAGACTGGAGAACATTATGCTGAGTGAACTCAGTCTCATGAGGACAAATACTATATAAGACCATTACTGTAGAACAAGTACGGGGATCCAGGGAGGGGAGGAGGGGGGCTTAATCATAGAGTCACACATTTTGATGGGTGGAGGGAAGAAAGGGGAAAGATCTAGTGTGAAAAACAATATACAACTTTTATGAACTTTGTATGTAAACCGGTATTAAAAAAATGTGTAAGGGAGCTGTGGTGGTCTAGTGTCAAGAAACTGCAATCTCAAAGGCATGCGGTTCAAATCCACCAGATGCTCCGCTGGAGAAGGGGGTGGGCAATCTCCTCCTGTGTCAGTCGGATCCAATTTGATGGTATAAGGAAAAAAAAAGAGAGAGAGAGAGAGAGAGAGAGAGAGAGAGAGAGAGAGAAAATGTATATAAGTGATAAAAATATAATTAAAAAAAGAGAGAAACTGACAAGGATATCTTTAAAGTGTTAAGAGGAGTAAATATGTTGGTTTAAAGACTACAAAACAAACTAAATAATCTAGAAAACCCATTGTGATTTACCAGAACATACTATACTTCAAGGAAAGGACATGTGTGCAGTGACATGACCGTTTTCGTAAAGTCACAGAACATAAGCCAGCTCCAGCTAATGTGAGAAGGATGCCTGTGGAGATGAAGCTGAAGATTAGATTTTTTTTTTTCCCTTTGTGAGACTCCCCAAAATGCCCAACAGTGGCAGAAAAAAAACAACCTGCAGCAGAGCCTGGCAGACAACACGCCCAAAACTCAAAAGGCCAAAATGTGCTTTTAAAAGGTTACAGCCAAAATGGGGATGGTAGTGAGCGTGGCTGGTAGGAAGGAGGTGTTTGCAGCCTTGGGCCCTGGTGGGGGGCTCTGGGACTGTGAAGTGGGGGCAGGCTGGGTCCAGGACTGACTCAAGACTCCTTCTCCCAGCTCTTGGGGAGCCCGAGATCCCCAAAAGCTACAGGAATCCAGGCATGGTGGTGGCTGTGTGCTTGCTGGTTTCTGTCCTGGTCATTGGTTCTGTGGTGATGGCTGTGAGGTGGTGTCGCCGTGGGGAAAACAAGTTCCAGAAGCTGGATGAGGTGTCCATGGTGAGGAGGGGGCTGGGCTGGGGGCTCCCAGATGTGGTGATCATCAGCTGCAGAGCTCGCTTTTGCCTGACCACCTCCCCTGTGTATTCTTCCTGCAGGGACCCATGAATGAGAGGTCTTCTTTTGCCCATGCTCTTCCAAACTGATCCTTGTGGGGACAACAGACTGGCGGTGGCAGCTAGATGGGGCTGGAGTGCTTGGGGCAGGGAGGGCCTGTGAATAAATCACTCGCTGCTCATTGACCCTCCAGACCCGTGTGTATAAATGTGTGATAAACATTTACTGAGTACCTGCTGTGTGCCAGGGACCGTGCCAAGCTCTCCACACTCACACACTCCCCTGTCTTGGGAATGAGAGGGTTAAATGAGATGATATCTGTTGGCACTGAGGGCCACAGAGTCACTGTGTGGAAATGTGATAGATAGATCACCAGGACCTTTGCATTCACATGGGCCAGGAGAGCAGGAAAGTCTCCCTGAGGACTGGATGCTGGAGTCAATACCTGAAATAAGAGACACAGGGCTAGGGAGACTAGAGGAGGGTGTCCCAGAAGAGGACACAGCATATGCAGAGGCCCTGTGATAGGGATATAGACTATATGTGAGTGTGATTGCAGCAGGGTGAACAAAGGTCCATGGAAAGCCTCAGGGCAATGAGGAAGGGAAGAGTGATGGCTTTATTCCAAAGGTGACAGGCTCCAAGAACTAGTCCCAAGCCCACAAATATCAGGATAGAGTTGATCTTAACATCCCTTGGGAGACAGTCTTTGCAATGACTGTTGTAAATTCCCTTTGATTCCAGCTCATGGCAGCCCCAGGTGTGCAGAACAGAACTGCCCGATAGAGTTGTCTGAGCTGTTATTGTCACAGATGCAGATTGCTAAACCACTGAGTGGATTTGAACCGTGAACGCTTTTTAGAAGCTGAGCTAACCAGAGCTCTTGTACAAAGGCTGAGAGGCGGGAGGGAGCCAGAGCTCCCAGGAGCTTTGTCCTGGACTGAATTATGACCCCTTCAAAAGCATGTATGAAATGACATAATGTGGAAACTATGTAAATGATCCTCCAACCTCTGATAAACCAAACAGTTGTGAGAGGCTTCACCTCGGAATACAATGCCCCTTAATCCCATCACAGCCCTGATGGATGTAAAGGAAGCTTCCCTGAGGGAAACTGTCACACCTTCTCTCTCATAAAAGGGGACAAACACAGGCCCAGAGACCGGACCACCAAGAAATGCTTTTCAGGGTCTTTCTCCACTGTTTACTTTCATAGAATGATCTATCTGTATGTGTGTGTATCTCAGATGTATCTTTTTAAAAAAATACGTAATTTTATTTTAATTGTGATTTTAACAAACATTTACAGAGAAGTTAGATTTTCATTCATTCATTCTTGCACATTTTACCCCTTGCCCTCTCTTCCTCCTTCCCCCCAGTTCACTCTTTTTTTTTTATATTCATTGTTGCATAATTACCCACCTCCTGACATATCTCTTATTCTGGGCTGTTGTCATACACGTAATGCCTAATCATATATTCATTTTAAATAGTTCTTTCTTTCATCTGTTCCAAAGCAATGGTCATTATCTATCCACTCTTATCCTATTCTCCTCCTAAATCCTCATGTCAGACCTGCTTTATAATAGTGGTGCTATGCAGTATTTGTCCTTTTGCATTGAGATATTTCACTCAGCCTGATGTGCTCCAGGGTCCCCCATGCCGTGTAATGTTTTATAAGTTCATTGTTTTTCAGTGCTGCGTAGTATTCCATTGGATGTATCTTTTATAATAAAATTGTCTATACTTTCACTTTTTAAAAAAATCGCATCCTTTTGGTCTCAGGCCCCTGAACTAGAAAGCTCCTTGAGTACAGGGGAAGGCCAATACACACACAGGTCTCCACAGGTCACCAGGCCTCCAGACACTTACAGAGATGAGGACCTCACCCAAGAGCCAACAGAGAGGGGGAGCTTCCCCCCATAGCTGGCACCCTGCACTTGGATGTCTAAACTAAACTGGAAGAGAATGACTGTGTTTTTTAAAGCTATCCACTTGTGGTACCTCTGTGATAGTGACACCAAATAATCAGACTGTGGTGGGTTCTGCCTTCTCCTGAAAACATCCCAATGGTGGACATGGGACCAGACTCTCCCTCTGAGGGCACAGGTAGGGGAAGCTGAGGCCCAGGAGGTGCAGGTCTATGGCTTGGGAGCACTCAGCAGAGTAGAAGGCTTCCTCAACCTTTCAGTCTTCCTAAGTAGAGGGGGAAACTGAGGCACTTAGCAAGGTCGCAACCTTGCACCTCACACCTTTCCTGCACATCTTCAGGTTGGAGCCCTCCCTGTCAGGGCGAGGTTTATCAGCTGTGAAATGGGGTGCTCAGAGCGGGTCACCCAGCTGGTTGGGGCTGAAGCCTGTCTGAGGGAGGGTCACGCTCTGATGGCCCTTTCTGAAGGGAGGAGACACAGGGCCTCCTGGGCAGGTGGCTGAGCAGGTGAAATATTAACCTACAGCAGGGCAGGCCCCTTTCTCCTTGGAACGTCCCTTCTCCCACCCCTGCCCACGCACTCCCTGTCAGCCTCCCCTGGGGGGGGCATACCCTGAAGCAGCTCCGCCTCTCTCATGACTTCTAGGGGTGCAGCATCAAGTGGAGCCAGCCTCCCACCTTGGATGGTACAACAAAGGGTGGGAGAGCATTCTCAGGGATTTTGGGGACCCCCCCCAAGAGATCATCCAACCGCCTCCCTTCATGGGCTCTGCAGGGAACACGTGTCCTAGACCCCAAGCCAGGGAAAATCACTCCCCATCCTCCTCCTAAAGCTAGCTCCACCTTTCTGTTTCCATTTCTCTCCTCTTGCATATTTAGAACCAAGAATTAGGCCCACACGATGGAATATTAACCACCACCCTTGACTCCATTCTGAGGCGCGGAGACCCTGTATGTCTCTGAGCAGAACAAGTCTCTATGAAGTTTTCAGTGGCTATTTTTTCAGCAGCAGACTGCCACGCCTTTCTTCCTCGGCACCACTGGGGATGTTCAAACCGCCAACCTCTATGTCCTAGCAAACCAGTCACGGTGCTCAGCTCTGCCCTGAAAGGGAAGGAGGAACTGGTGTGTGCCGTTAACGTGATGAACCTTAAAAAAAAACACAATGTTCAGTGAAAGAAGCCAGACTCAAAAAGGATAAACAGTGTGCGGACCTGTTAACGGGAAACATCCAGGGTGTGGGGTGGGTCTGTGGAGACAAGCTTAGCGGTTGCCAGGGGCTGGGGGAGGGGATTGGAGAGAGCCTGCTAATGGGTACAAGGTCTCCTTTTGGGGTGATAAGAATGTTCTAGAACTGGATAGAGGAGGCGGGGGTTGTACAGTCTTGTGAAAATGTCACTGAATTGTAAACTGTAATGATTTTCTTGAGTCTGTTAATTTCACATCCATTTTTTTAAAAGTTAGAACAAACTTGGGAATAATTACACATAACATTCTTCCACGCCATGGGTGCCCCATGCCCCCTGTCCCCTCACACCCTCCTGGTCACTGCACACACCCCCTGGCTGGAGTCTCCAGGGTGGTGTGGTCTGCCTCAGGGCCTGGCACTCAGAGAGTTAAGGAACTTGGCTGGGGTGGCGGGGGAGACCTGGGCCACCAGGCAGGTCCAGCCCCACCCCCTCCTGATCCCTGGGAGGTCACACGACGGGGCTGGTGGCGGGCAGTACCAGGCCTGCCACACTTCCCGGGTCTGTGTGAGAGCTGGGGGTTTTCCATCAGCAGGTTAGGGTCTCACTTAGCCCAGGCAAGACTCCCTGAAATGACAGAGCTGGGACAGGGGCTGGGTGGTCCCCTATGGGACCTGGATTAGGACTCCCCTTTTCCTCAGGTTCCCAGTGAAGCTGAGTAGGGAGGGAGCTTTGGGGTGAGTGGGCACCAGGGACTCCTGGGGCAGAGAGGCTCCTGGGGACGGTCCTCTGAGATGTCCCAAGATAAGGGTCTGCAGGCTCCAGAAGAAGCTTCAGGGTGTGGCAGTGAGCTGCCCATCGGAGGAGTATTACAGAGGTGTGGGTGGCCGCCAGCTGGCGGGATAAACTCACCCCCACCTGCCACAGCTCCAGACCACCCTGGACAGACATGCGGCGCAGCGGAACGGCTCACTCCTTCCTGCTCTGCGAGGTGAGGGGCCAGGCTGGGCTGGGGTCGAGTGGGGTGGGCTTCCCTCAGCCAGACTGTGAGAGAAGGACCTTAGGAACCCTGAACGCTAAGACGAGTCGATTCCAATTCCTAGTGACCCCACATGCATGGATCAGGTCCAGAACAAGAGCCTGTGGATCGCGTGCCTGCCCCATTGTGTGCCAGCCTCACCAGCTCTGCCCACGGTTGCCACCACTGGGTTGACCCATCTTTTAAGGGTCTTCTTTTTCCCTAATTGTCTACTTTGCCAAAGGAAACCCGGCAACCCGGTGCATAAGGGGCTGTTAATGAAAGCTCTACCAGTTATTCCAAAGGAGAAAAATGGGCCGTCTCCTTCCACAGAGATTTAGAGCCTCGGAGCCCCAGTTGATGGTTACCCCACATGAGAACCAACTCTGTGGCAGTGAGTACGCTTCCCCAGCATCACGTCCTTCTCCAGGGACTGGGCCGTCCTGACAACATGCCCGAGGCTGTGAGGTGAAGCCTCGCTGTCCTTGCCTCTACAGAGCACCCTCACTGCACTTTCCCCAAGACGGCTTTGCTTCTGTGACCGTCCATGGGATACTTGCTATAGAACACTTCTGTTGTTGTTGTGTACCGTCCAGTCAGAACCGACGCAGAGCTGACCCTTCAGCGGGTATTCAGAGGCAGTTAATGGCACGGGAGGAGATTGCCCATCCTTCTCCTGTGCAGCAGCTGGTGGCCTCAAACCGTGTGCCTCAGGGATTGCAGTGCAGCTTCTTGCCACTAGACCACCAGAGCTCCACATATAGCATCTCTGGGCAGGTTCAAAGCACCAAACCTTCAGTCAGTAGTTGAGTGCTTAACCATTTGCACCATCTGGGGACTCTGAGGACCAGCCTACAGCTGGGGAAACTGAGGTGCAGAGATACCCAGGTGTTCAGGCCAGAACAGTAGCCACTACCTTTGGAGGCAGGGGGCCTAGAGGCCCCTCAGGACTGGAGGCAAGGCCTCTGATGAGCCGAGGGCAGGAAATTCGATCCTGGAAACTGAGGCAGGAGGAAAGGTAGGATCTGCAGAGGTGGCGGCAGGAGCTGGATTAAGGTCTGGGCTGGTCACCTCTCTGGTCCTCAGTCTTAGTTCATGGGGAAAAAATAGTCTAAAATTTTGCAGAGTGAGCAGCCCCCAGGGCGGTGCCAGCCTCGCCCGGCTCAGCCAAGAGACTGTGGAATGAAGACGTCGATGCTGCTGAGGCCCCCTGAGCCCTGGCCCCATCTGCGTTAACTCAGTTTATTAACATGACCCCGCTCTGAGAAAGGAGAGAACCAAGATGAGTGTATCTCCAGATACGCCTTAGGAAACTGATGCACAGAGTGGCTAACTTCTCCTGAGTGCATCTGAACTCAACCCAGTGGGACCTCAAGTCCCTGCTCTGACCCCCTCACCCACTGTACCCCACCACTGGGACCCCAGCGCCAGGGTCATCTTGCTCCTCCTCCCCTCTAAAGTGGACGGTGGTATTGACCCGGCAACCCTGAGACCAGGTGCTTCCCATCCTGAGCCAAACACCCTCCCTTTAAAATGGGGACCACCTGACACTTCTTCAAATTTTATTTGAAGCTTCGTTCACTCCACTTACGTGTGTTTGTGGGAACCCAGCCACACACAGTGACAGGACAGAGCCTGCTCACCCACCCAGGACTCACATTGAAGGGAAGGGCAGACCCATAAAAGAAATAAGGAAAAAAGGACAGATAAAGAAATCAAGAAAAGATAAAGACATAAAGAGAAGGAATGAAAGGAGGCATCATTGGGGCGACCCCAGCAGGAATGAAGGAGGAGGGGTCCTCTGAGGGGTTTGTTCTGCTGGAACTGGACAAAGTGAGAACACACAGAACTGGGAGAAGAACCTCCAACAGCCTGCACAGTGGAGTGAGGGTCCCACAGTGGGGAGGAGGCAGGAAGCTAAAGATTAGCAAAGAAGCTGATGGGACTAGGGTGCTGGGAAGGGAGAGAGGGAGCTAAGGATGAGATGTGGGTGGGCTTGAGCCTCTCGGGTTCTCAGGGCTGCAGTGAGGGCTTTTATCTTGTTCTAGGGGCTCTGGGAGCCATGGGAGGTTGAGGGGCAGGTTTCCAATTAGTCTTGGAGATCTGACTTGGGGTGCAACCAAGGCCAGGACATGCAGGATCCTGGATGAGTCGATGGACAAAGCAGCAGTCATCTGAGGGGGCTTCCTTGCCCTGGGCCTCTGCCAGCCCTCTATCCCCTTCCTGCCGTCTCCCCAAGGAGAACAGTTTGTATAGAGACGCTGTGTTTGACAGGAACAGCTGTGGGGAGGTCCAGAGGAGTCCCTGCACCTGCATTCAGTTCTTATACCCCCTGTCCTGTCGTGAGAGCACAGGGACAGCCAGCCTGTGTCCCTGGAAATCTTTTCTGCATTTGTTATATTAGTGCCTTCTGCCTCTCCCACTGGACCAGGAGCCCCAAAAGTCTAGGCCAGGCCACTCCATTCCCAGCCCTGCCCTCAGGCTCCCAGCCCAAATGCCTGATTCCCCAGCGAGATCAGCCATGCTTGTTAAGTTAATAAATGCCTGGGTGTGAACCTGGGCAAGGGGCTTTCTCATCTGGGACTTGTTTTCCCAGAGAACAAGCAGGTAGCACTTTGGTGGGCCTCCCACTCTGGGAAGGGCACCCCCTCCCCACACACTCCACTTTCTGTTCTCCTACACACCCTCTCGGCTTCTGGGAACACAGTCCCAGGGGGATGTCTGAAATTGAGCACTTAGATTTCTGCATTAGAGCACAGGTGCCCCTGGGATATAGTAGGGCTAAGTCATGCTCAGATAGGGGGGCCGTCAAGTATCCTGGGTCCTAGAAATGCCGGCTATGGGCGGCTAAGCAGTCATGGTCACTGGCTTGCTTTGGGACACTCAGCACATCCTCTTGTCCTCTCAGAACGTCGGTATCATCCTTTGTAAAATGGAAAAAAAAGACCCACACCAAAGGGTGATGAGGGAGTCAGATACTTTGTGGGAGCTCAACCTTTATCCCTTCCTCTTCTTCTCTCCTCTCCTTGCCCTGGCTCTGGTCCTGATCCTTGATGTATTTTGGACCTCAACGTCCCTCTCTGTTTATAAACACAGGCTTATTCAGAAGACTGAGGGACAAAGCAGATGTATTGCTTCTCTGAGCCACACCTCTCCCACGTCCCTGGTTTGTCTCCTCTACACTCCCAACCCAAGGCTGTGGGTTCCAGGTTTTGCTAGCTAGTTCTTGGGGTCAGCACCTCAGAGAGCACTCAGCTTGTACACATGGACCCCACTGTGTTTTGTGGTTTGTTTTTTTTTTTCAATGACCTTGTGGAATTGGTACCCTTTCATCCCTATTTCTTTCCAAAAAAAGAATGGATGTCTTTGAGTTGTGGTGCTGGAAAAGAGTGTTTAATATACACCATGGATTAGTAAGAGAAAATACAATATGTCTTAGAAAAGTGCAGCCAGGGTGCTCCTTGGGGTCCAGGACAGTGAAACTTATCTGAAACTTAGGGTACGTTGTTGGGAGAAGCCCATCCTTGGGAAGGACATCATGGTGGGAAAGGTATCAGACCAGAGAAGGAGAGGAAGGCCCTTCACAAGATGGTTTGACGCAGCGACTGTAACGGCGGGCTTCAGTGTGTCAGAGATGATGAGGGTGGCACACAACACGACGGGGCTCAGATCCACTGTTCATAGGGTTGCTATGAGTCGCAGTTGACTTGACGGCACTTAACAACAATATCCCCATTTCACAGATGGGAAAACTGAGGCATGTGTGCTCTAGACCACAAGGTATGGCGTGAACCCAGATCTCTATGGCTGGAAAACTATGCCAATTCTGTTTGTTTCTAAAAGTGTCTTGAGCATTTACACCATCACCTCATTTAAATTCTCCACTTCAGACCTTCCTCCTGACAACAGGAGCCCAGCGCAGCCCAGGTTCCTTCCTCAAGCACAGCCACTACGTGTCTCCGTCAGTAGAGCCCTGTGAGTTGCTAGGGTGATGCACAGATTTCAACCGCACTTCTAGACTAACGTGGAGCAGCAAGAGAAGTCTGGTGATCAATTTAAAAAAAGCCAACCAGTGAATACTGCGTGTATCGTAAAGACCCCACCCGCAGCCAATCTCAGGACGGCACAGGACTGGACGGCGTTTCATTTTGTTGTGCATGGGGCTGCCGTGAACTATGGGTGGACTTTACAGCAATAATTACCTCATATAAGTTTTAGTAACAAATATATTATTACCTGGTTTGATAATAACTAATTCTGTAATACCTACTGTGGACGAGGAACTTGATATCCCACAAGTTTGATCTCCACGCTCTCATTTCGCCGAGGAATAAATTCCATCTTATTTATCTTGTGTTGCTGTAACAGAAATACCACCCCTGGAGGGCTCCAAAAAGGAGAAATGTATTCTCTCACAGTTTGTTGTTGTTGTTGTTGTTATGTGCCGTCGAGTCGTTTGCAACTCATAGCGACCCTATGTACAACAGCCCTAAACCCTGCTCTATCCTGTGCCAATTGCATTGCCTCTGACACACCCATCCCGATCACTCCAGTCACTGAATCAATCCACCTCATAGAGGGTCTTCCCCTCCTGCGCTGTCCCTCTACTCTACCCAGCATGATGTCCCTCTCTAAAGACCTGTCTCTCCTTACAACATGTCCAAAGTATGTCAGACGAAGCCCCAGAATCCTTGCCTTCAAGGAGTAGCCTGGTTTAACCCTCTCTAGGATGAACCTGTTTGTTTTCTTAGCAGTCCATGGTACTCTCAATACTCTTCTCCAGCACCACAGCTCAAAGGCATCAATTCTCCTTCTATCCTCCCTAGTCATTGTTGTTGTTAGATGCTCTTATACCTACTACAACTCATAGTGACCATGTGAACAACAGATCTGAACCTTGCCTATCCTGTGCCAGCCTCATGATGTCTGTTTTACTCAAGTCCATTGTTACAGTCACTGTCAAGTCCTTGTTGTGGGTCTTCTTCTCTTTCTTTGACCTTCCACCTTCCCAGTGTGATACCTCTCTCCAAGAAGTCATGCCCAAAGCCAACCAAGCTTTGCTATCCTTGCCTCTCAGGAGCACTTGAGTTGTGCTTCCTTCAAGATAAGTTTATTCTTTTGGCAGTTCGTGAAATAGTCATACTCTTCATCAATACTGCAATAATGGCATTTAAACAACATACAAAGCATTTAATCTTTTTGTTGTTGTTTTTGTTGTACCATCAAGTCAGAACCAGCCCATAGCTGACCCTCCCGCAGGTTTTCAGAGTTGGTTAATCACACAGGAAGAGATTGTCCCTCCATCTCCTGTGGAGCAGCTGGTGGCCTTGAACAGTGTGCCTTCAGGATTGTAGCACAGCTTCTTGTCACTAGCCCACTAGAGCTCCCTTTATTCTTTTTAGGTCCTCCTTATTAATTGTCCAACTTTCAGATATATTAGAAGTTGGGTTAGCAATTGAAAATCTATGGCATGGATCAAGTGCACCTTAATCTTTAAACTGACATCCTTGTTCTTTAGAACTTTGGAGAGATCTTTATTCTAGAGGTGACACAGTTCAATCCACATACTTAGGACACATCTTTTAGGGGAAACACAATTCAGGCCATGACAATTCAGGCTCAGAGAGGAAGTAGGACTAAGAGACAGTTGTTGGGCCTGGCCCAGCAATCAAGGTGGGGTCATGGTTCCTAGGATCCTGGGGGGGGGGTGTCCTATGCCCAAGAACTCACCTTTGTCTTGCTTATATCTCCCCAGCGGATCCGAGAGTCGGCAGAGTCTGCCTCAGCTCCCGTGAGTCCCCTCGGTAGTGGTGTCATTCGGAGACGCTTCTCAGGGACGCCTTTGCTGCCCCCCCTGCCGAGCCGCCTTGGGCCCACAGGTGAGGTCGAATCCAGTGCTCGTGTTGTGTTCACCATCGAAGCTCGAGGACCTGAGCGGAGCTATGGGCCAACTCCAGGCAGGTGAGGAGACAACTGAGGATGGGGCTCTGGTCCCAGGAGAAGGAGATCTAGAGACAGACACATGAGAAACACAGAGATGGATGGATGGATGGATGGATGGATGAATGGATGCTGATGATGGACTCTGACTCATGCTGATTCGTAAACAACAGACGAAATGCTGTCTGGTCCTACGTCACCCTCATAATCATCCTTTCTCACTCTCCACTCTGAATGCCATCAAGTTGGAATCAACTCTCGTAAATCCATTGTGGTTATTGTGACAATCTGTCTCTCTCACTCTCAGCAGCCCCATTCGTTAGCAAACATGATGTTCTTCTCCAGCAATTAAAACCAAGAGAGCTGGGAAATGTTCTCTTTGTGACCCATGGGGCTTCCACTGACTAATATTCTGAAGGGAGCTCTGGTGTCATCCTTTGTAGGGAGCTGAGCTGCTAAATCAAAGACCACTTGTACTCTGTGGGGTTCAAATCCACCAGCAGAAATTCCCCAGGAGAAAGATGAACAATCTCCTGTGTGGTTTACAGCCTTAGAAACCCACGGGAGGGGCAGCTATGAGTCAGGCCCATCTTGATGGCAATAAGAATGAGAGAGAGAAAATTCTGAAGTAGATTCCCACGCCTTTCTTCCTCATCTGTTTTCATCTAGAAATTAGTGAGACTTGTCTGACAATTCTGTTAGTATTTGAAATACAAGCAGCATAGTTCCACCATCATACAAGTCAGATGGATGTTGGAGGCAGGGCATACCTTATATCTGAGTGATTCTCTAATTTGTTCAGAAAGTATTTATGGAGTACCTACTGTGTGCCAGACCCTCTCTTGGGGACACAGCCACAGAAAAGTTGGTACACTCAGTCTGATGTGGAAGACAAGTTCATAATCAGATGGTGACAGCACAGGATGATACAACTATGATGGGGAGAGATCAGGGCATTGTGGGAGTAGGGGAGAGGCCAGAGAGGCAGCCTGTGGAAAAGTGGCATATATGCTTGGCAAAAACACAGAGAGAAGTCAGGGATATGCTGAGAAGGGCATGTCAAGCAGAGGGAACAGAATGTGCAAAGCCATAGGCTCAAGAAGATTAAGTGTCTGAGGAGTTGAACATAGACTGGTGTGGCTAGCTGGTGGGAGAGGAGACTAGGGACCAGGCAGGAGCTGGACCATGCAGGCCTGCATGCATCACAACCAGGAAGGCTTTCAGGGAAATAAACTGATCCAACTCCCACTTGAACAATCTCTCTGTGGCTGTGGAAGATAGAATCGGCTGTCAGGATTGGATGGGAATGCTAAGACACCAACGAGGAAGTTTGGGCAGTGCCCGAGGCAGAGTGGGACCCAGGACCTAAAGCGGTGATGTCAGAATGGGAAGATGTGTTTAAGGTAGAAAACCAGGGGTTGATGGCTACAAGGAGGTGATTGAGGAGAAGGGGCCTGTTGTGAACAGCACCTAACCATGACATTTCATGTGACATTTTGCAATGGTGTCAAGAGGTGAAGACACCAACATTATACCTATTTTTCAGAAAGGAAAACTGAGGCCCAGACAAGAGAGCAAAAGAAGTAACAGAGACCGTGTCTCAAATTGTCTGCCACTGTCAACTCTTGGGGTGGACAAGAATTGCACAATGAGAAGGAGAGCCAGTAGGAGACTGAGTCACGTATAGAAAGAACAGCAAAGAGCAGTGTGTGCGCGCGCGCATGTGTGTGTGTGGCCCTGGTGGCCTAGTGATAAGGAGCTGTGCTGTCATCCCAAAGGCACATAGTTCAAATCCACCAGCCATTAGCTACTCCATGGAAGAAAGATGTGAAATCTCCTCCTGAGTGTTTTTTTGTCTCTGAAAAACTCACTGGAGGGTCTTCTCTGAGACAATTTTAATTCAACTGTACATGGTAACAACATGTGTATGTACACTTTTAATCACACAGCAAGGATGTGGTGGCCCTGGGACTTGAACTTATTTCGTCTGTCTCACTGGTCCCTATGTATTTCATTTCTGTAATCAGAGAGGAGTGCGGGGACGGGGGAACTAGTCTTCACTAGGAGTGTCTCTACTGGGGGTTGGTTATGTCTATTCTTGCTATAGATTTTAGAGAAAGAAATGGCTACTCCTGGTTTCTGGTGGCTTCTGACAACCCTCAGTGATCTTTGGCTGCATGTAGATGTCTTCTCCATGTGTGTCCTGAACCATACTGCTCTTTTATTAAAAACACTGCTCAGAAGGGACCAGGCGTAGAACCCACTCCATTCTGGTATAACTATTAACATAACAAAGCGAACCCTCTTATTCCAATCAGGGACACACTCACAGGTCCATGAGCTAGAGCTTCAGCATCTTTTTGGAGAATACCATTCTATCTACACCCAATGAGTCTCTAATACCCTCCCTGGCCCCTGCCCAGAGTCCACAGGTGGCTGAACCACATCTGTGTGCTTCACAGCCTCCTGCCCAGCTCTGCAGCATCCCAGTCTACTTCTAGAAGCTCGATAGAAAATGGTCTTCCCGTCCATCACTTCCCAGGAAATTACCTCTGAGATCAGAGTGCCTAGTGAACAGGCACTTAAATTTCCAGGACTGAGGGAGGGAGGGGCAGGCCTGGGTTGTGAGGGTAGGAATCCTGCTTGAAGGGTGGGGCCCTGTGAGTCACAGTGCAAACGAGATCGTGCCATTTTTGCTGAGGGTCCGGGTGCTGGTGCAGCTATTAAAAGGGTGGGGAGGGGGGGCCTCCAGGAGCTCTGGCTGCTTGTCCCAAGCTTTCAGAAAAGGTGGGTACCCTTCTTGACAGTCCACCCCCAACCCAGAATCACCCCAGGAGCATGAAGAGGAGGTCTTAGAAGCAGAACTAGGATTCTTAATGGAGGGTTGTGACTTCTCCTTAGGTCCCTTCTCTCTCGGGTGACTCCTCTGAGCCCTGGCTAGCCTCCGTGTGCCCATCCGAGGCACTGGAGGTCCCCTCCACAGCCCATCCCATTTTTCTATCTTCTCAGGATCCCTTTCCTGTAGAAAGAGACCCTTTCTGGGCTGGACCTATCTTCCAGGGGCTGGCAGAGACTCCACCATCTGGACCTACTTCCAAAGACCAGAGCCCTCAACTCTGCTTTTCAGATCCGCTGACACTGGGGAGGGTTGACTGAGGACCCACCACTAATCAGCTTTCAGCACCTGCTGGGTGGACAGCTTTCTGGTTTAGGGGTGCACCTGAACCCCTATCATCCTGCAAAGACAGCCTTCAGCACCAGCCGAGTGTGGACAGCTCCTCACTGTCGCATCCACTCGGAGCCCCTGAACCTACTCCTACAGGCTTCCCTTTCAGCACCAGAAAGAGAAACAGCGCCACAGCAGTTGGGGTCTCCTATTCCACAAGAGCCAGAGGGCAATTTCTGTCTCCTCCACCTCATGCTCTTTTCTTGAGCCCTCAGAAGTACCCCCAAGCCCCGTTTTCTTCCAGTCTCTCCACCCTTGCTGTGCTTCAGCACCGGCGAGGCACGGACAGTTCCCCACGTTTCCCCCTACCTTACGCGCCTGGCTCTACCTTCTCCCGCTTCAGCATCTCCGCGGCGGACAGCTCCTCCCAGTTGCTCCTGGCCAGACCCTGTGACTCCCAGCCCTGCTCGCCTCTGCATGCCCTCGGGCATGGAGACCCCGAGAGTCGGCAAACGGGTGGAGGCATTCCTTGGGCTGAGCGGGCTTTGCAGCCGCCAGGGCACAGCCAGGCCCCCGAAGCACCTGTGGCGGCAGCCCCGGCGCCCCATTCGCATCCAGCAGCGCTTCCACTCGGACCCGGCCAAGTCGGTGCGCACCTGCGAGCCCCACGGGAGTCCGCGGCCCGGGCTGGAGAAGTCGCGGTGCTCGTGGCCCACCTCCTACCCCCGGCGGTAGGGAGCATGGGGGAGGGGCGCGCGGGGCCTGGCGGGAGTGGGGGAGGGTCCTGCCTGCCGGGGGGCGGGGGCCGCCTACGCCGAGGCCAGCACTTTGCAGCGAAAGGCTGTCTGGAGGTGGGAGTGAGGCCATGGCTGGCTGAGTCTGTGAGACTGACTCCAGGATGCCCAGGTGTGGTTGGGTCTGAGTGCGTGTGTACGTATGTGTACTGTTCAAAGCTCACTGAAGCTTTAGAGGTGACCTGGTGTCTTTGAGTATAAATGTCATGTGTCTGTTTGTGTGTGTGTCCCCCTCCTAGTGTGGGGACCTTCCGGCGTGTGTGTGTGTTTGTCTACTGGCAGTGCCCATGTGTGTGTGGCAGGGTGGGGCCTTCCTCCTGCTGGCCAGCTTGGCTATCTGGGAGTCCCCTAGACCACACATAGAGTACTCATGAGTCTTTGAGGGGGATCATGGACACTGAGAATCTGAGGTGCTCATGACTGGAGGTGTGAGAGGGAGGGACCTAGGCTGTCCCTGGTGGATGCTAAAGAGAGAAATTTCCCACTAGACCTCCTCTGTCTTCTCCCCCTCTTCCTACTCTACCCTCCCCACCATTTGCCTGTTCCCCACACATGGGCTCCTCCTCTACTTATGGTAAGAGAAGGGAAAGCCCTTCTGGAAGCAGAAATGCAGGAACTTCTACTACTGAGGGGAAAACGGGGGAGGTTAAGGTGGGGCAGGAACTGCTCCTAAATCTTACAAACCAGAGGGGCACAGCAGATGGGATAGATGAGATGTGGCAAAGAGTAACAGGTGGCAGAGAGCAGATGGGGGGGGTGCTCTCCAAACTGGCAGGACAGTGTCCAGGAGCCTCAGGCCCTCCCTGGGTGAAAAGGAAAGGAGGCCCTAGTTCAGGTCTGACTTGGAGTCTACCTTGGGTGGGCCACTTCTATCTCTGGCCCTTGCTCCTCTTTCCCCCATCATCGGTTCCTGAGCTTCCTAGGGCTGCGGGGTTCTTACTGGAACAACAGACCTGTCTGAAGGCTTAGGAAGCAGCCTTAGGAAGCAGGCCAGAGCAGAGGGGCCCCAGGGTGCTGTGAAGTTGGAACCATGCCCAGGTGACCCGGCAGGGCCCTTGACCCCCTCCCCGCCTCTTCCGGCCCTCTCCCCTTCTGGTGAGTCATGATTTTCCATCTCCAGGAAAGAACAAACAGACTTGGTTCAGGCCAGCTGAGGGGAGACCCCTCGTGGTTCTGGAAGGCCGGCTTGGCGGGTGTGTGTTCCTGTGAGAGTGCACGTACAAGCATGTGTGTGCATGCCTGTGTGCGTGTGTCCTTCCCATGCACGTGGTGCTGGGGAGGGTACTGGGGACCAGCCTGAGAGGAAATGGGTTTGAAATTGAGCCCAACGCCACCTGCTGAGTGAGTGTGAGGTGGAAATAAGAATTAGTATTTCTCACATTTCACCACTAATGCGCCTGGCTGGGGTGACCTTCTTAGTGCGTCATCCAACCTCAACCATCACCTCAGGGACAGATCACACAGGTCTGAGAGGACTCAAACATCTATCTGTCCATGTCCATCTGTGCACAGTGGGCCAGTGTCTCTGTCACATGTGTTTATTTGAGTATTTGGTGTGGTGAAAACAGCAGGAAGGAGCAAGGTCAACCTGTTCTTGCCTCCCACAGGCTAGTAAGGGAGGTGGGCAGGATCTCATAATGACAGCAATGAACGAGAAATTGTCCCCATGACAGCAAAGTGCTCTGAGAGGTTTAACTAGCTGATCCGGGAGGGCTTCCCACAGCTGGGGGACCCTGGAGCTGATACTTGAAAGTGAGGATTTAGCCAGAGAAAGAGATTCAAGCATGAGTCAGCTGGGGAGGGAGCCCGACTGGCGAAGGAACAGCATGGAGGGGAGGGGAATGGGGCGGAGGGAGCTAAGAGGTGGTGGCTGGAGACAAAGCAGAGTTTAGTTAGGAAGCCATGGGTGAGTTATGCATTCAAAGCCAGAGGAAGTAGGGAGATAGGGAAGGTTCTGGAACAGTAGAGGATGAGCGTCTTCACATCCAAGGAGGAACAAGAACTCAGGTTTCCTCACTGTGTCCAACCCACTGTGTTATTGTTGTTAGGTGCCATTGAGTTACGAAGAATAACAAACAGATCTGAACCTCGCCCTACCCTGCACCATCCTCACAAGTTCTGATATACCCGAGCCCATTGTTGCAGTCACTGTGTCAAAAACCATATGGTTGGGAGTCTCCCGCTTTTTCTCCGACCCTCCGCCCTTCCCAGATGATGTCCTTTTCCAAGCACTAACCCCTCCTGACAACATGCCCACAGTGTGTGAGATCAAATTGCATCATCCTTGACTCTGAGGAATGTGGGGCTTGGGCAAGTCATTTAGTCCTGTCAAGGCCTTAGTTTCCTAGTCTGGAACATGGGCATTAACAGCACCTGTCTTCTGTCTTGATGGAGCCACCTGGTGGCAGAAAGGAAAAGTGCTTGCTCCAGTACGAGACTCAAACGGAGAGATGCAGACAGCATCACTTTGAGAGGAATCTCCAGCTGCTGGTTGGGGGAAAGTGGGCAGTCTCCTCCTGGGTCTCCTCTTAAAGCCTGCTAGAAGGTCAGCTGTGAGTCCAACTTGACAGTACACAACAACAGTCCTTTGAGAGTGCCCAGAGACCCACAGACATCTCGCCAAGTTACACAGCAAGCAGGGACAGTCAGGACACGGGTTCTGATGTTTACCTCTCCTCAGTCTTGGCCTCTTTCCCAAGCGGGGCTCAGGGCCTTTAGGGGCAGGCCGGCCAGCCTACTAATGCTGAGTCTAGCTCTGTCGCTTCCACTTTCCGTGGCTCCATTTCTTCATCCAAAAAGCAACTCACACTATGTTACTGTTAACACTGTTAGTAAAATATTTAAGATGTAAAATACTAATGAAACATTCATATTAAAAATGATTACTAAAATATTGATATCAATAGCGCAGTCTGGGACTGCAGAGGCATGCAGCCAGTTAACGCATTAAGTGGGGAAGGGCACGTAATCTGTAGGCCCAGGTGCACACGACTCAACCCTGTCCCTAATGTCTGTGTGGCCACAAGCAGGTGATCATGTCTCCTTGTGCTTCAGTCTCCACATCTGCATCAAAACAAAGCTTGTTGCCATCAAGTCAGTTCTGACTCATGTCAGCCCCACGTGTTGACGGCGCAGAGCTGTTGCATTGGGTTTCTTGGCTACAGAATTTCTATGGAAGCAGATCACCAGGACTTTCTTCCATGACACCTCTGGGTAGGTTTGAACCACCAATCTTTAGGTTAGCAGAGGATCACAAGCAGCCTGTGCCACCCAGGAACTCCATCTTCAAAACAGTCACTCAAATAGTCCCCACCCTGGAAAGTTGTTTGGAAAATCAGATGACTCTTACGTGCACGACTCCTGGCTCAGTGCCAGGTACTGTCGAGCTCAGTTGTATCATATTTACTCTTAATCATCCATTTAACATCTGGGATTCTAAGGAAGTGGTGGCCCTGAAGTGCCTCCATTTCTCCCTGGGCACAAGGGACCATTTTGTACCCCTACCACAGGGCTGGAGTGGTCTTGGGGCTCCTCAAACCCTCGCTCCAGCATCCCCACCAAGCTGGGCCTGGTGGCCTCATTTCCCTGGGGACTGCCTATAATTAGGTCCAGTCCCTGCAGTAGCAGGCAGGATTTTTGTCCTGGGGACAAGGAGGTCCAGTTCCCCCCAGGTATCTGGTTGCAGGACCAAGGGGCTTGAATGGGACCCTAATCAGACCCTCAAGACTCCTCATCCTGGGTTGCATGAACCCTCTCCAAGGCTCTGTTTTCTCATCTGTAAAAGGGGAACAGTATTTCTTACCTTATCTGAATAGGATGGGGGTTTCCTTCTGGGGTGCTTCTCCTACATAGTCCTGGTCACTTTGAGTCTCAGATGTCTTTGGGTAGGATTGCCAGCAAGGTAGGATTCCATCTTCAGAAAGGGGGTGGTGTCTGTTGTTGTCGTTGTTAGGTGCCATCAAGTATAACTCATAGCAATCCTTTGAACAAAAGATCTGAGCCCTATTCTATCCTGTGCTATCCTCACAGTTCCTGACACACAAGAGCCCATTGTGTCAGTCACCGTGTCAACCCACCTGGTTGAGGGTCTTCCTTTCCTTTGCTGACCCTCCATCCTTCCCAGCATCATGTCCCTCTCCTAGGAATAGCCCCTCCTTGCAGCAACATGCCCAGAATATGTGAGGTGGAGCCTCATCATTCTTGCTTCCAAAGATCACTCCGGCAGCCTTTGTCTAGGGACCCTAAAACTGATGAGCTTCCCAGGGCACAGCCTGGCTGGAGGTTCACTCCACAGCAGAGGGGAGAATTGGCTCAGGGCCTTCTGTGTGGCCTCAGGGTCCTTTGCTTGTTACATGGCCATTCTGAATCTTTCCTGGTGTGTGAAATATCCCTTGACTGTTTCCGAGTAGAATGGGAACTGGGCCAGCCAACCCCAGAATTCCCAGGGCTCCAGCGCCTAGCACAGCCCTCCCCCCAAACCTTCTACAATACCAAAGCCCCCTCCCTTTTCAGACTCACTCTGTCCTTTGGTTGGGAGGAGGCAGATGAGGCTTCCCAGGACGGAAGACCTGGCCCGGAGGGGTGCGGATGTTTGTCCTGTGGTGACAGCAGGAGAGACAGCAAAAGGATCCAGAGACAGGGCCTGGGGAATGTCACAGCGGGTAGGGGTCACGGAGGGACTTGGAAAGACCGAGAGAGGGGTGGTCTGGGTTGCCATGAATCCTCCTGTCTGTCACCACCTCTCTGCTAGCCTGTATCCCCACAAAGAAGGAAGAAGTAGTGTCTCCTCCCCTCTGTTTTCCCATCCAGAAAATGGGCAGAGGGGTTGGAAATGGGAGAGCAGGATCGCAGCCCCTCCACAAACGCCCCTTGCCTGGGGCCAACCTCCATTCAGAACAGCAGTGGAAGCTTTCAGGGCCTCTCTCTCACTATTGACTTCCGCATCTCTTCTGGCTGGCCCCCTTATCAGCCCCGCAGGCGGCAATAATGGGGGAAGTAGGGCAGGGGAAGTGAGGGAGGCGAAAGAAAGCTCAAGAGCTAGAGTTTGAGCTCCTCTCAAACACTAAGAAAGCTGCCTTGTAAAAAGGGAGCTCAGAGATGCCCCCCTACACACACTACGTGCCTCAGTTTCCCCTTGTGTCCACAATGGGAGACCAGGAGCTGCGATCTTGAGGTTGAGGCTGGGCGGGTGCACACACCCCCTCATCCTGTCCTGCCAGGCCCCGCCCCCTTGGCTTCCCAGAAAAGGTCCCCGCGCAGCCCAGTGCGGGCCAGCCGCCGCCAGGTCCCCGCTATGCAGGGGTCCCCCGCGCCCGCCCCGGGCCCCGCGCCCGGCTCCCCTCGAGGCTCTCCGCGCGGCTCTCCCGGGCTCTTCAGGAAGCTCCTAGTGAACCAGAGCATCCGCCTGCAGCGTCGCTTCACCGTGGCCCATCCGCTGTGGTGAGGCGAGCAGGGCGGCTCAGGGTGGCCGGGCTGGGCGCGGGACAGCGGGCAGGGCGGGGCTGGCCTCGTGGTCCTCGCTTCTCGCCTGTCTCCCTCCCACGCCCCCGGCTCCCTCCCTGAGAACCTGGACGTGCGCCTGGGCCCCACTGTCTGGGTCTCTTCCCTCTATGTGGTCTGGAGCAGTCTCAGAACTCACAGCTCCCTCTGACCCTGACGGCATATGTGGGGGTGACAGCCCTCCCCTTTGGCTCCCTGTCCCCCACCATCTGTCCTGGACCAACCTCACACTGAGCCCCTGAGGTCCCCAATTTAATGGTGGCCTTTGAGCTATGTAGAGGTTCAGTGAAAGAGAGGAAGGCCCTCCAGGAGATGGGTTGACAGTAACTGTAACAGTGGGCTGGAGGTGGCAGAGATGTTGAGGACGTTGCAGGATAGAGCAGGGCTCTGATCATTCACAGGGTCTCATTATGGAGACGTTCTGGTGGCATAGTGCCTTATGTGTTAAGTGACTGACAAAGATTAGTGGTTTTGATCCACAGGAGAAAGGTGAACAATGTCATCCTGCAAAGATCTGCAGGATCACAAGTGACTCAACAATAGTGGATCCGAAGGGGTTGGTTTGTGTGTTGTTTTAGGCAGGTGTTTGGGGCTACATAGGGAGCTCTAGTGGCCTAGTGGTAAGGACCTGCACTGCCATCCCAAAGGCACGCAGTTCAAATCCACTAACTGCTCTGCAGAAGAAAGATGGGTAATCTCCTTTTGTACTATTTATTGCCTCTGAAACCCCGCTGGAGAGTTAACTAGAAGTTAATTCCGACTCCATAGCAAACATGGTGAACTGCCTGGGCTGAGAACTCACCAGTCAGGACTCATCCCCAGCTCTGTGCAGTCAGTCCTTTGGGATTAGGGTTTCAATTAGAGGTTAGGGTTAAGAGCTGAAGAATTAGGGATTAGGGGCTGGAAGCTAGGGTTTAAGGTTAAAATGTTTAAGGTGTAGGATTAAGGAAGGTTAGGAAGTTTGGGTAAGGTTAGAGGTTAGATAAATATTAGGGGTTTGGATAAGGGTTCTGACTTCATCCACGGATCTGAGTTAGTTGGTATTCCTACCCTGAAGGAACTGGCTGTGACTTCTGGTTGAACTAAGACGAGCTCAGCCTTGTGGGTCAACTGTGCACTTGGAGTGTGCTATATTTGTCCCCACTTCTCTGACAAGAGGCTTGGAGACAAAACATCATTTCTTCCACCCACCCTGCCAGATAGTGACTGGGCTGGAGGTGAGGGTCCTGATTGTGGTCACTGATAATACCACGTCAGCCTGGGAGAGGTCACTGGTGTTGAAAGGGTCTTTGGGTGTGGAGGGCTCCCAGGAAAGAATAAGGGCATTGAGGGAGTGATCTCAGATACGTTGAAAACTAGAGAATCAGGGTAAGTGGATATGTTGCGGGCTGGACTCTTAAGCCCAGGACATTCAAGACCCTGGGCATCCAAGGCCCCTCCGTGCCTCGGTTTACCCATCTGATCAGTGGGCAGCCTTGCCTTTCCCACAGCCCCTTGACCTCTCCCCGCGCCGTCCGCGTCATGGAACCGCCTGCCTGACCCCTTCACTCCTGGCTAAGTTTAGAGCGGAAAGAAAAACAGTGCTCTCAGCCCCAGAAAACCCCAGCCTAGACGCTTTAACCCTCTGTGCTTGAGATGTAGATTCGAACTCTGGACCTTGAGGTCACTTCAGTATCCCCATTTGTCCACAGGCCCTCCTTTGAAGACGGGCAAAGACAAGACAGGTCATCGCCATATCTAGATCTCCTCCTACTACTACTTTTCCTCTTCTCCTCCTCCTCTTCTCCTCGGCCAGAGTCTGGGGGTATATATAGTCCGCCCCTAGGGGCGTCTCCAGGCCTGCAGCACTCGGACCCCCATCCAGGCATGGAAGGGTTAAGAAGCCCCGCCCCATGATGTCACGGAGCCGGAGGCTGAAATCAATCCCCCCAACCCCCCACCCCAGTGCGGGCTCCAAGCGGTGGAACCCGCGAGACTGGCCGAGTCTTTGCAGGTTCGGCCTGCACGCCCGACCTTTTCCGAGCGCGCCCAGGTTCAGCCGAATACGACCGACTTCTCCCGAACGCCACCCAGACCTGCTCGAGGCCGCCTGAGCGATGTGCAGGCATAGCCGAAGAGGTCCGAATTTACCCGAACATATCTGAATTCTATGTAAAGTAGACCCTGACAGGACGGGGTGACCAAAGTAGACCCTGACAGGACGGGGTGACCTTTGATCCAAAAGTTTAGGCAGAGACCAGATGGGCACTGATCCTTGGTCAAGAGGCCCCCAGTCTGTCTCAGTTTCAGCCTCTTTTGTCAGCCTCCCACCATTATCCCCTGGCTCCCCCTACTATTTCTTGCCTCACTCCCGCCACATTTTCTCCAATCTCTAAGCCCAAACTGGAGGGAGGGACACAGCTGGAAGAGCTGAGGTGGGGACTAAACAAAGCAGGAGACATTGAGACCTTGCATGATGAGTGACCAAACGGCTGCAGGCAGCGAGCAGTCGAGAAATAAAAGCAACCTTGTGGGTTAGTGGTGGGGCTTGAGGCCTGGGGAGTGGCTTGGCTGTCTGGGGCGTGGTCCGTATGCTTCGGGGCGTGGTTATGTGCCGGAGGGTGGGGCTGGAGGGCTGTGGGCGGGGCCTTTCACCAGTGATGGGAATCCCTCTCGCTGCCAGTGGACAGGATTGCTCTCCGGGAAGTAGAATCCAGGAGTTGGTTGTACAGTGGGCCTCAGTTTCCTCTTCAGTAACATGAGTACCCAAGCTTTGTTTGTTTGTTTGTTTTAAAATCTGTATATATGGGATTTTAAAAATTATTATTTTCAATTCATTGTTGCACTTTTTTCCCCGCCCACCCCTCCCCCCAGTACACTCTTGTCTTTGGAAAGTAAAAGAAAAATTCTTTCATTGTTATACAATCCCTGCCCCCAGGTCCACTACACTATGCAGCCTTCGCTCTGGACTCCTGTCATGACAAAAATACCTAATCACATATCCCTTTGCCCCCCCCCCCACAGATCCCTTTTAAACAGTTCTCTCCCTCATCTGTTTCAATGCAGTATACATAATTTATCCCATCTTTCTCAGTATCCCCCCAACGCCGATGTCAGTCCTGTTTTACAACAGTGGCACTATGCAGTATTTGTCCTTTTGTGACTGAGATATTTCACTCAGCATAATGTCTTCCAGGGTCACTAATTTTGAATTAGTTCCTTGTTTTTCAATGCAGCGTAGTATTCCATTGTGTGAATATACCACAGCTTCTGTTTTAAGTGTGAAGGCTTTAGCAGGATGAATTGGTCTACATGTCCATAGTCCTAATCTGGGGTCTTGCCACTCAGGTGCCAGACTCCTTAGCTCTGACCACATCTTTTCTGCCTCCAGCTTTGACCTGGAAAATGGACTGTCGTGTGGAAGGAGTGCCCTGGACCCTCAAGGCAGTTCAGGTCTGCGAGCCGCCCAGACCTCTGCTTCCCACAGCCAGCGGAGAGAGTCTTTCCTGTACCGTTCAGACAGCGATTATGAGCTTTCGCCCAAACCTATGTCCAGGAACTCATCCGTGGCTAGTGACTTGTGAGTCCTTCATCTCTCCCTCCTTTTCTTGAGGGAGCCCTCTTTTCAGCAACCTTTCCTCAAGTAACCATATGATCTGGACTGAATAGGAGTTTGCCAGGCAGGTAACTCACTCAGCGAATCAGTAAATGGTCCCCTTTGAATTTCTATGTCAGGTTTAAACTGGAGTGTGAGTGGTGGAGATTAGATGTCAGAAAAGTTAAAGCCACATAATAACAATGGAACAATTTGATTTGAGCTTCCTGGTAGCAACAGTGAAAAGGGAAATAGGATCATTTCTACCTTGGCTCTCCTGTCCCTGGAACTCAGTTTCCCCATTTAAGAAATGGAGATAAACTGAGTAGTCAGAAAAGAGCAGTTTGAGAGAATCCAAGGACCAGGGGTTATACAGAAGTTAAGTCTTGGGGAAAGGACATCCTCAGCAGATGTCATGGTGTGAGTAGAAACTGGTAAATGGGAACACCTTCCCTAATTGCCTTTCTCCCCACAGGCACGGAGAAGACATGATTGTGACGCCTTTTGCCCAGGTGGGTGTCTACCCTTCTACCTGTGTGGGTGGAGCTGGTCCCTCCCTCCCTGGCCCTGACTGCCCCCTCCTGCTGCCGCCAGGTTCTGGCTAGTCTGAGGACCGTTCGGAGCAACATGGCAGCCTTCGCCCACCTGCAAGGCTGTGCAGCCACCAAGTACATGGATGGTGGGGCGGGGCTGGGTGGAGAGAGGTGGTAACGCCAGGTGTGCAGGGCGTTCGTTGTCAGGTGGAAAGAGACCAGAATTGCATATACCCAGAATTGGGCCAGACTGCAAGAAGCCAGGGCAGGCTTGGGACACCGGTGCACCCAAGCAGGGTAGAAGGGGGAGGCCTGGAGGACTTGGGGTGCAGCTAGCCAAGTAGGGTAGGGCCAGTTCTGAGTTGACTCCTCCACAGGTGGACATCCAGCAGTAATTCCCCATCTGGTATTCAGACCCCTCTACCCACAGGTAACAAGTGTGGCCTTTCCCACTTACCCATCATGCCACCCTGAGGACATCCCTAGCCCATAAATCCTAATAAAACTGAAAAATGCACCCTTGGGGATGGAGACTCACCCAGACCCATCTGACATATGGGAAGGCGGAAGGTCAGGGAGGGGCAGAGGCCCAGTCACTTGGGGGCACAACTGGAATTTGGATCTTGAAATTCTGAGTGGTCCCAGGGGAAGACTTCTAGATACAAGGGTTGGCATGTGGGAGCCCTTGCGTGGGGATGGGGCTGCCTGGTGGGCCCCTGATGTGCCACCTCCCCAGAGGATTCTGGGCAGAAGCTGGCATTGGAGACGCTGGAAGAGCTGGACTGGTGCCTGGACCAGCTGGAGACCCTGCAGACGCGACACTCTGTAGGAGAGATGGCCTCCAACAAGGTGAGGGCGCCAGAGAGCTGAAGGAGCCTGATTCTGCCCTAAGTTCCCCCATTCTCACTATCTGTCCCTCCCCTACAGTTCAAACGGATGCTGACCAGGGAGCTGAGCCACCTGTCAGAAACCAGCCGCTCAGGAAACCAGGTGTCTGAGTACATCTCCAGGACCTTCCTGGGTGAGCTGTGGTGGATCACTGCCTGGGCAAAGGTGGAATGGTCGGATGAAGGAAAAGAAAGAAAACAAGAAGAAAGTTTCATTCTAAACTTTTTAAGGATGACAGGGCCTCCCTAACAGGTCTTTATTCTGGGCTTGGCCCTTGAGAAGACACCAGTCTGAGGGACACACAACCAAACACAGATACTCTCAGTCCCAAGGGTCATATGGTAAATGAGTGAAACTTCAAGAACTGGATATTAAAGCTAGCGAAGAAGTGGCTGTTAAAGCGAGGGTTTTGAAGCATGAATAGGAGTTGCCATGAGGGGTCAGACACCGGGATCTTCAACTTAGGTCATAGAAAAAAATTGGTTGAGGGAAGATCCTTTGCCTCAGGGTCCCAGGACCTATGTCCAGCAAAGGAAGGTCAGTAAAATGGGCCATGAATGGTGGAAAAGGGTAGATGCAGGTTAAGGCAGGAAGCACCTTTGAAAGATGTCAGTGAGGACTTCCAGGCCTGTGAACATGGCCTGAGTGGGCACAGGACATGTGGGGTAAAGGGCAGGCTTTTCCTTGTCCAGTTTAAAAGAGAAATAGGTTGTTCACGAGGCTTGTCAAGGTCCAGGACCTGAGGCCAGGTAAGAATGATCCTAGTAGGTGACTTGGCTTTTCTAAGCTGCATCCTGTCCCACCTACAGATCAGCAGACTGAGGTGGAGCTGCCCAGGGTGACATCCACAGAACCCCCATGGCCCATGTCGCAGATCAGCGGCCTGCGCGAGCTCCCCAACAGTGCCAGCCTCTCTCTTGCCACTGTCCCTCGCTTTGGCGTCCAGACTGACCAGGAGGGACAATTGGCTAAGGTGGGTCTCTTAATGCCAAGACCCAGATTTGAGTCCAGCCTCCATTCAGACACCCTATCTTAGGCCTCAGTATGCCCACCTGTATACTGGGCAGGTGGGGTTCAATATGGGTCCTGGAAGGATTGAGGCACCAGGGTTTAGGGAAGTTATAGGATTAAACTCTAGTGTTTCCCATTTTAGGAGCTGGAAGACACTAACAAGTGGGGGCTTGACATATTCAAGGTGGCAGAGCTAAGTGGGAACCGGCCCCTTACAGCCATCATGTTCCGCATTTTTCAGGTACTCTTGTACTCTTCTGGTCCTTGACTTCCAATATGACACCTGGGGTTTTCTTCACCTCTTCCTACCCCCAGGCCTCAGGTGATATTCATTCTTCAATCCTTCCCTTACACTCTTCAGTGAAGGTTATTTGAACAGGATTTTGAAGGATGAATAGGAGTTCATTAAATGGAAAAAAAAATGCATTGTCAACAAGCTTCAGTTCTGAGACTGGCACTGAAGAACCTAGGGTGCAGGGGACAGCTGGATATAGATACCTCTAGCCCTATGTGATGAGGTCTGGGCCAGAGGGGAAGGATAGAGACTGAGAAAAAAGAGGGAGAACATCCTAGATGTTTGAGGAATGATAGACATTCAGAGGAAAGAAGAAGGAATAGCATGTGCTACCACATCAAAGCCAAGGTTCTAACCTGAGGTCTATAATGGACCAGGAGCGAGACCTGCTAAAGACATTCCAGATCCCGGCTGACACATTCCTCACCTACCTGCTGACGCTGGAGGGCCACTACCACGCTGACAGGGCCTATCACAACAGCCTACATGCCGCTGATGTGGCACAGTCCACACACGTGCTGCTAGCCACACCGGCCCTCGAGGTATGACAGACCCCGCCAGGAGGTGGTGACAAGGTTAGAGGGGAAAAGCCTGCCCTTTACCCCATATACCCTGTGCCCACCCAGGCCGTGTTCACAGACCTGGAAGTCCTCGCTGCCATCTTTGCAAGTGCCATTCACGATGTGGATCATCCTGGGGTCTCCAACCAGTTTCTGATAAACACAAGTGAGTTGGGGCCTTGTCCTACTCTCTGTCCTTTCTGAGACCTAAGAAACCCCTGGTCTCAGGAAGGCTGAACCAAACACAGACATTCCCAGTTTTAGTGAGTCAAAGGAGACCCAGAGGGAGGGACAAAAGGGGGCATTTCAGTTGGGTCTTCAACAAATGTGTAGGAGTTTGTCAAAGTTTCCCAAAACCTGCCTTTTAGGTGGGTGAATTGGGCTGATAAATGGAGATGAAATAGTCCTAGAGGGAGTAACAGGATCCTAGAAGGCTTGTAGAGTGAGGGGGCATTTGAGTTAGGGTTTCAGCCAACGTGTAGGAGTTTGTCAGGAACACTTCGGGTGGGTGGCTTGTTTGGGTAGGTTTCAAGGCTCCTGACCTCCCCGACAGACTCAGAGCTTGCACTCATGTACAATGACGCCTCTGTGCTGGAGAACCATCACCTGGCTGTGGGCTTCAAGCTACTGCAGACCGAGAACTGTGACATCTTTCAGAACCTCAGTGCCAAGCAGCGCCTGAGCTTGCGTAGAATGGTCATCGACATGGTGAGAGGCCCGGGGACTTTCTGTTATCTGCACGTAGTAGGGGGAGGGTGATCATGGTGTGTCTAGAGTTCTGGCAAATCCAGGAGTGCCTCCTCTCAGGGCCTCACCTAGAAAACCGGGCTGTGACCAGTCAAGCTCTGGGCAGGAACAGCCAAGCCTTGGGTCCTGTGGCCCAATCCTGCTGCGATTCATACGCAGGCCATGTGAACACTGAGACTCTGAGGTTTCCGGTGCAACTTTTTCTGAACTTACATCTCTCCATTTGCTATTTTTTTGGGCAAGGGGCGGGTATACATTCAGTTTGGGGTATCATGACTCATTCATTCATTTAACAAGTACTTCTTTTATTATTATTATTATCATTAATTTTAATGAAAATTTACAGAGATTTTGGATTTCCATTCATTCATTGTTGCTCTTTTCTCCCTGCCCAGCCCGCCCCTCCAGTTCATTCTTCTTTTTGAAAAGTAAAAGAAAAATTGTTTCATTGTTATGCAAGCCCTTCCCCCAAGTCCACTCCACTCTGCAGCCTTCTTTCTGGACTCTTGCCATGACAATAATATCTAATTATATATCCCTTTTAAACAGTTCTCACTCTCATCTGTTTCAATGCAGTATACATAATTTATCCCCCCTTTCTCAGTTTCCCCACAACCCTGATGTCAGTCCTGTTTTACAACAGTGGCACTATGCAGTATTTGTCCTTTTGTGACTGAGATATTTCATTCAGCATAATGTCTTCCAGGGTCATTCATTTTGAATAATATTTCATTAGTTCCTTGTTTTTCAATGCAGCATATTATTCCATTGTGTTTATATACCACAGCTTCTCTATCCATTTGTTTGTTGATGGGCACTTGGGTTGTTTTCAACTCTTTGCTATTGTGAACAAGGCCGCAATAAGCATGGGTGTGCATTAACAAGCATTTCTTGACCACTTCCTATGTGCCCGAAGTCTCTGAGTGGCACAGATTTAAATACTGGGCTGGTAATTGAGAGGTTGGTTGTGCAAATACACCCAGGAGTGCCTCAGAAGAAAGGCCTGGTGATCTGCTTCCGATAAAGCAGCCCTTGACAATGTTCTGGAGCACAGCGCTTCTCTGACTCACAGGGGGTCACTTTGAGTTGGAATCAACTCAACAGCAGCCAACTTGGTTCACTGCTTGCACGGCCCTGTGCCAGTGACCAAAATAGTTCTGGCCCAGGGTTTGCAGCCAAAACTCATTGTGTTTCCTCCCTCCACCCCTGGCCCATTCCAAAGAGGAGGACACTGAGGCTCAGAAGTCTGAGGGCGGGTACTGGTTGACAGCTAAGAGTGAGGGAAGGAGTGAGGAGGGAGGAAATATCCCCTCACCTCTCACTCCTCATGCGGCCGCACGCCCTCCACTGTCCCTAGGTGCTGGCCACGGATATGTCCAAACACATGAACCTGCTTGCTGACCTCAAGACCATGGTGGAGACCAAGAAGGTGGCCAGCCTCGGGGTCCTGCTGCTGGATAACTACTCCGACCGCATCCAGGTGCTTGGCTCGGGAGCAGTTACTCTTATAGCTGCATTTCTAAAGCACCAGCTGAGTGCGGAATTGGGAGAAACAGAAGTCCCAGGACCCACCTGCCTGTGGCGTGGCCACTCCTGCTCCTCTGGGCCTGTTTTCACACCTGTAAGGTAGGTTAGTGGCAATGAGGGAGGAAGGAGGGTTTCGAACCTACACCTTGTTCCCCCCAGGTCCTACAGAACCTGGTGCACTGCGCCGACCTGAGCAACCCCACCAAGCCGCTGCCCCTCTACCGCCAGTGGACAGACCGCATCATGGCCGAGTTCTTCCAGCAGGGTGACCGAGAGCGCGAGATCGGCCTGGACATCAGCCCCATGTGTGACAAGCACACGGCCTCTGTGGAGAAGTCCCAGGTCTGAGGGCAAGGCCCGCATGGGGTCAGGGTAGAGGAGCCCTCGAGCGGAGGGGGATTTCCTAGAAGAGGGGACATGGAAATAGGATATTAGAAGGGTGAGTCAGAATTGGGTAGTGGCTTCTGGACAGAGGGAATGTCTTGGTCTAGGGCCAGGTGACTGGACTGGGTCATTGGTCCGATGGAACTCATCACTGTCTCCCTGCCCCCTATAGGTGGGTTTCATTGACTACATTGTCCACCCTCTGTGGGAGACCTGGGCCGACCTAGTGCACCCAGATGCCCAGGACCTGCTGGACACACTGGAGGACAACCGAGAGTGGTACCAGAGCAAGATCCCCCGCAGCCCTCCGGCCCCCAGCAGCCCCCAGCGCGGTGGGCCTGACCGCTTCCAGTTCAAGCTGACCCTGGAGGAAGCGAAGGAAGAGGAAGAGGAGGAGGAAGAGCAGGAAGCAATGGGTGGGGAGGCCTCAGAGTTGCCTGACACTGAGCTCTTGTCCCCCAAGGCCAGTCCTAACCCCCAGATGCCACAGCTGGATAGCCAGAGGACCGAGGGCAGGACTTTCATGGCCTGTGAGGGCGATGTGATGGCCCAGCCCTTTGGCACCTAAGAAGCACTACTGGCAAGTAGATGCAGATGACTACGGACCTGGTGGCCTCATCCTCTCACAATTAAGGAAGACAGCCAAGCTTTAAAATTGGGGTAGAAGCGGGCACACCTCAGGCTAGGTTAAGAGAGCTCTCTTGAGCACACTTGGGATCCCACTCCTGGGGACTCCAGTCCGGCTTTTCCAATGGCCACTCTTAAGCCATGACCATCACTTTATCCTTTCATTCCTTTTCAGATATTTACTGAGCACCTACTATGTATTATGTGCCAGGCTTGTGCCTCTTGTGTGACTCTGGGGTAGCGTGGGGTGGGGGGGAAGCCAGGCCAAGGCATAATACTCCCCCAAGTGCCTTCCTCTTCTCTTCTGCACAAGTGTGGGACCCTCCACTGCAAGAGAACCTGAAATGGGGCACAAGCCACCACCCAGATCCAATTCTGGACTGGAGCATGAAAGGGGAGCCGTATCTGAAGACATGAGCCTGTCTGCTTGTGTATTTACTGTGTTGCTGGAAGCCACTGCGATTTCTGTCTTCAGATGTCCCTGGATTGATGTGTTCCCTGCTCTCTCTGGACTCCAAGTCCCACTACCAGGTCACCCACATGTTCTCTGTCTTACACAACAGCCATAAAAGCACAGCACTACCCATACCCATTGGGTCCTGTGACCCTGATCCCAGACTTCCCAGGAAGGAAAAAGCCCTCTGAGGCTTTCTTGTAAGTTGCAGCCCTAACCCTCAGTTTCCCCATCTATGGTCTGATTGAATAAACTGGTTGGGAGTTGGTGTCTGTGTTGTTGTTAAGTGCCATTGAGCTCACAGCGGCTCCATGGACAACAGACAGAAGTCTTGACCGAGCCTGAGCCGTCTTCACAGACCCTGTTGGATTGAGGCCCATCATTGCTGCTACGGTGCCATTCTCTTTTATTGAGGGTCTTCGATGTCCTTTTTCTTTCTTTCTTTTTTTTTTACGATGTCCTTTTTCAATTATCATTCCTGATAACACACCCAAGGTGAGCTGAAATATCACATTCCTTGCCTCTAACGAGCGCACTGAAAACTTCCAAGACAGATTTCTTTGTTCTTTTGACTGGCCATGGTACAGTCAATAGTCTTACCAGCACCATAATGCAGTGGCATTAATTCTTCTTCCATCTTCCTTATTCATTACCCAACTTTCAGTGTTTCAACTGCGTGTGAAATAATTGAAAATATCACAACTTGGCTCAGGGCGCTCTGGTGGTCTAGTGGTACGAAGCTGCATCCCCAAAGGTGCATGGTTCAAATTCACCACTTGCTCTGCAGAAAGATGGACAGACTCTTCCTGTGCAATTTACTGCCTCTGAAAATCCATTTGAGGGTCAGCTATGGGTCAATTCCCACTCAATAGCACACAACAATAACAACAATGCCTTGGATCAGGTATACCTTAGACTTTAAACTGATATCCTTGCTTGATATCATTTGTGTGTGTGTGTGTACCATCAAATCGGATCTGACTCGTAAAAAATGAAATTACCCCTTCTCCAGCACAGCGTCTGGTGGGTTTGAACCGCACGCCTCTGGGGTTGCAGTGCAGCTTCTTGCTTGCTAGCATTTTAAAGAGGTCCTTGAAAGCAGATTGGCTCAATGAAATGTATAGTTCGGTTAAAAAAAAGAAAAAAACAAACCCACCACCAAAAAATGTTAGAAATTTAGGGCATTGAGTGTTTCTGGGGAATTAAGGAAAACGTTCAAGCCGTTGTTATTATTGCTGTTACCGTTGGCGGCTGTAACGTCTACTCCATACTTAACTCCCAGTGACCTCATGTACAGGTGGAGCAGACCCTGTACTCCATCGCCTTTTCACTGCCTTGATGTCTAGAAGCTAGCTGCCAGGCCTTTCCTCATAGTCTTAGTTTGGAAACTGTTGAAACTTGATTGGCATCACAGCGACATGCAAGCCTCCACTGACAGGTGGGTGGTGACGGGCAAGTGGGTGGTGACGGACAGGTGGGTGGCGACAGAAGGGTGGTGACGGACAGGTGGGTGGTGACGGACAGGTGGGTGGTGACGGACAGGTGGGTGGGGATTGTGTATGAAGCGCATTCCTAGGAACTGAACCATAAATTCCTCATGTTGTTGTGAGGTGTTGTCAAGCCAATTACAACGCGGCCCTGTGAACTACAGATCTGAACCCCGCGCTACCCTGCACCATCCTCACCATCTGTGTCACGGTCAAGTCCACTGCCACAGTCACTGTGTCAGTCCCTCTAGTTGCGGCTCTTCCTCTCTTATTCTGACTCTGCTGAAAGGATGTCTCTCTGTAAAGCGTGGTTCCTCCTGAAATCCATGCCCACAATAAGTGAAGCAGAGTTTCCCCATCCTTGCCTCTAAGGAACGTTCTGGTTGCACTTCCTAAGACAGATTTGGTTTTTTTGGAAGTCCGCGGGATATTCAATACTCTTTCCCAACACCACATTTCAAAGGCATCAGTTTTTCTACAGTCTTCCTTATTCATTGTCCAACTTTCAGACGCATAAGAAAGAATTGAAAATACCGTGACTTGGATCAGGTGCACCTTAGTCTTTAAACTGACTTCTTGCTTCTTTAGAACTTTAGAAGAGAATTGCACGTGGAAGCTGAGAATTCTACTTTGGAGGCATCACTGCCCTCATTTAGGTCTTCGGGTATCCTCTTACTCGCAATTAGCGTTATGGACGTTTTATAAATGATGAAACTGAAAGGCAGAGCAGTCCTCTCCCTCCTTCCACCCCTCCCATTGCCCTCCCCCCAAGTTTAACGACCGGGTCCCTGGTATAAAACCGTAACCGGCAGCACCACCTGGTGGCAAGAGCTGGAAACGCAGCTGTAGTGGAGGTGAATTGGCTCAGACGTTTTTCTCCTCTTCCTCCCACCTGTGGGGTTCCGCAGCACAGACTCTTCTTTGTGGAACCAATCTCGTCGGGAGCAAGTGGGATGGCTTTGTGGTGAAATCGTGGTTTCGACCTCCTCCTTAGAGAGATAAATCCTGTTGGGAAAGGCAGAGGGGTCAGAATAAGAGAGGAAGAACCTCAATGAGATGAATTGACACAGTTACTAATACGGTGGGCTTGAGCATGGCAGAGAGCGTGAGGCTGGTGCAGGATAGGGAACTGTATTGTGGAAGTCTGCTGTCAGGGACCTCTCCAGAGTGCTAAGGAGCAATGATGTCAGTCTAGAGACTAAGGTGCGTCTGATCCAGGCCATGGTCTTCGCCATTAATTGCTATGCATCAGAGAGCTGGACAGTGACTAAGGAAGACAGAAAAAGAATTGATGCCTTTTAGTGTGGTGTTGGAGAAGAGTCTTGAACATAACATAGACCACAAGGAGAACAAATAGATTTGTCTTTGAGAAGGTGAAACCAAGTTCCTCCTTGGAGGCAAGGTTTTGAAGCTCTGTCTCACATACTTTGAGCACAAGATTAGGAATGACCGGTCCTTGGAGGAGGATTGTGTAAGCAGCACAGGAGAGGAGGACCCAATGAGATGGATTGACATAATAACTGGAGCAATAGGATTAGATGTGTTGGAGTCAGTGAGACTGGCTCAGGATAGGGCAGAGCTCAGAGCTGTTGTACATAGGGTCGCCATCATGAGTCTCAAGGCAACTTGATGGCATATAACAACAACAACAACCCCACCCTAAAGCTTGAACATTTATATATGATACATGTATTCAGAGCAACCCATAACTTCTAACACAACCAGTTTCCTTTCTAATATTAACCTGTAAGCAACTCATCACCATCATTATTGTTGTTATGTGCCATTGACTTGACTATGACTCATAGTGACCCTGTGAACAAAGGGTCTGAACCCTGCCCGAGACTGTGCCATCCTCATCATCTCTGATATCCTTGAGCTGATTGTTACAGACACTGTGTGAATTTATGTCATTGGGAGTCTTCCTCTCTTTCGCGTACCCTCCACCTTTCCAACCATGAGGTTTTTCTCCAAGATTGAGCCCTCCTAACAAAATCCCCAAAGTATGTGAGATGAACTTTCATATTCTTGCCTCTAAGGAATATACTGGTTGCACTTTCTCCAAGACATATATGGGTCTTCCATAATCTCCAACACCACAACTTAAAGACATCCATTCTTCTTGTCTTTCTTATTCATTACCCAACTTTCAGATGCATGTTGTTGTTATGTGCCATCGAGTCACTTGCAACTCATAGTGACCCTACGTACAACAGCCTTGAAACATACTCTATCCTGTGTCAACTTTACTGTCTCTGACACACCTAGCCTCATTACCATAGTCATTGAATCAATCCATCTCTTCAATGATATCCCTCTCTTTCTCCATCCTTCCACCCTTCCAAGCATGATGTCCTTCTCTAAGGACCTGTCCCTCCTTGGAACATGCCCAAAGTATGTCAGACGAAGCCTCAGAAGCCTTTCCCCCAAGGAGCAGCCTAGATTCACCCTCTCATGAACAAACTTATGTGTTTTACTGGCTTCCATAGTATATTCAACATTCTTCTCCAGCACCACAGCTCTTTATATCATCCCTCGTCATTTTCCAGCTCTCCAACACATAGCACACAATTGTGAAGACTATGGACTGAATCAGATGCACTTTAGTCTTCAGACTGATGTCATTATTCTTCAGGACTCTGGAGAGGCCCCTGACAGCCAAATTTCCCAAAGCAATTTGTCTCTTGATTTCCTGGCTGCTGTTACCAAAAGTGTTGATTGTAGAGCCAAGCAAACTAAAGCTGTTAACAGTCTCAATCTCTTCACCATCTATCATAATGCTGCCAAGCAGCCCAGTGGTGAGAATCTCGTTTTTCTTGATGTTGAGCTTCAATCCATATTGAAGGCTTCAGTCTTGACCTTCTGCAGCAAGGGCTTCAGATCCTCCTCAGATTCAGCAAGCAGGGTTGTATCATCTGCATAAGTCTTTTGAAATCTTGACTGCTAGTACCGCCAGTGATGATTGTGGATCCAAGCAAGATGAAATTTTTTACAGTTTCAATCATGATGTTGCCTATAAGCCCAGTGGTGAAGACTTTTGTCTTCTTGACTTTGAGATTTAATCCATATTGAAGGCTGTGGCCTTTGATCTTCTGCAGCAAGTGTTTTAAGTCCTCTCAATTTTAGCAAACAAGGTTGTGTCATCTGAACCTTGCCCTATCTTGCCCCACCTTCATGATTTAAAGCTTCTGAAAACCCACTGCAGGGTCCAGCTTGGTGTCTCCAATGCACTTCACAGTGACATATATGTAAACGATGGATTGATGCAGTAACTGGGACAGTGGGGGTAGGTGTGGTGTGTGGAATCAGTGACAGGGGCTCACGACAAGACAGGCTTCAGAGCAGCTGTATTGTATATGCAGGTGACTTGATGGCACATAATGACGACAAACGAGTAAGGGAGAATGAGCGGATGGGGAGAAGACATTCTAAATAGAAATCCCTCAAATACCAGCCTTTTAAGATTCTGTGTCCTGTGACTTCCAGCAGCCTGGGCCAACCTGTTTTGTGCATCCAGCCTCTAGAGTTGGCCTTTGCTGACTTCGGAGAGTCCTGCTGTCATTCGCTACTGTGGACTTGATTCTGACTCATGACAAGACCATGGGTGCAGAGTGAAGCCCATTCTGCAGGGTTTTCAAGGCTGGGACCTTTTGGAAGCAGATTGCCAGACCTTTCTTCCAAGGTGCCTTCCAGTGAATTCAGATGTCTAACCTTTTTGGTTAATAGTTCAGCATAACCACCCTGGACCCTGAACCTCCCATAAACCAAAACCCCACTATCATTGAATTGATTCTTGAATCACAACAGCCCTCTATTGGGTTCTGAAGCTGTAAATATTAGTGGAAGGAGATTGCCCATATTTCTCCCTCAGAGCTGCTAGTGGATTCGAACTACTGACCTTTTGGTTGGCAGTGCAAGATACTATGCATTATACCACCAGAGCTTATATATATATATATATATATTTAATTTT
>NW_006399795.1:18952313-18973761 GCF_000299155.1 Elephantulus edwardii
ATATCCCCAGTAGTGGAACTGCTGGGTCAAATGGTATTTCTATGCTCGCTTCGGCAGCACATATACTAAAATTGGAACGATACAGAGAAGATTAGCATGGGCCCTGAGCAAGGATGACACGCAAATTCGTGAAGCGTTCCATATTTTCGACCCTGAAATTAACGAGTCTGTAACTAAGGCTAACTCCTTTCACCTACAAATTTCGTCTTTGGATACAAAGGTAAGAGTGGATAGTCCTTACGGAGGAACTGTTTAAAAAGAGGCAGGGAAAAGAAAAAAAAAGGTATTTCTATTTGCAACATTTTTAGAAAGCATCATACTACCTTCCATAGTGGTTGAACCATTTTACACTCCCACCAAGTGTGAAAAAGGGTTCTAGTTTCTCCACAACCTCACCAGCATTTGTTGTTTGCTGTTCTGTTAAATTTTGCTATTCTGACTGGGGTGAGATGATATCTCATAATTGTTTTGATTTGCATCTCCCTTAGAGCTGGAATTTTGAACATTACTTCATGTGTTCGTTGGCCATCTTAATGTCTTCTTTGGTGAAGTGTCTGTTCATATCCTGTGCCCATTTTTCTATTGGGTGGTTTACCTTTATCTTGTTGTGGTGCTCGAGTATTTTATAAATTCTAGATATAAGTCCCTCATCGGACATGTCATTACCAAATCTTTTTTTCCCAGTCTGTAGATTCCCTTTTTACCCTGCTGGAGAATTTTTTGGATGTGCCAGAGCTTCTTTAACTTCCATAGTCTCACTCATTTCATGGTTATGATGGATTCTCTATGAAACTATCAAATAATTGCAACATCAGTCAATCTTTGAAGAGAGCTTGTCCAAACAAACTCTTGTTAAAGAAATCTTTCTTATCCTCATTTTACAAATATAAGAACCAAGGCCCACAGAGATGAGATGGAGTAATTTACAAGATCCAGTTCCCTCATTTTCTCCTCCTTGGGGTCCTTCCCAGAGTAATATAATTCTTGCCTTTATGGCCCATCCCAGACCCAGAGGTCATGGGAGAGTTCTCTGGATCCTGAACTGTCAAGCTGGGAAACGTGTGTGGTGCCTCTCAGGGTTTCTGCTTGTTCTTTATTAATGGGGGGAAAGTCACCTATCTTGTGCCCCCAGAACTAAAGGGGAACCCTTTGTGACATAAAAGAAGGGCTGTCTCTGGTGCTTGTGTAGCAAGCTCCTGCCTCAGGGTCTTTGCAGACGCTGTTCCCACTGTTAAGAACACTGTTCCCTTAGCTCTTTCCATGAACAGTTCTTCTTCCTCAGGCTCCTGCTCAGATGTCCCCTCTTCAGAGAGGTCTCCCTGGGTATTCATGCGTGCCTGTCACGTATCATCCCTGCACTGGTGACACCAATTCCTCTCTTTTTTATTTCAGAGATAGGAAATGGCAAATCAATCCACATAATTTTTTTTTTTTTAATTTTTGTGTGAGTGTACCGTCAAATCAGATCTGACTGGTACAGGAGGAAATTGTCCCTCCTTCCCCAGCAGAGCATCTGGTGGATTCGAACCGTGCGCCTCTGGGATTGTAGTTGCAGGTCCTTGCCACTAGGCCACCAGAGCTCCCCTTCAATCCACGTAATAATTTCTTTTTCTTTTTTGTATTGCACTTTCTCCACTGTTGCACATTTTCTTCCCTTCCTCCCCTAACTCTCCTCACAGTGCACCCCTTATTCCAGATTGTTGTCATTCATGTACTGTCTAATTATATATTCCTTTCAGACAGTTCTTCCCCTCACCTGTTCTATTGCAGTGTTCATTATCTATCCATTCTTTCCCCAACTCCTTCCATGTCTGCCCCATTCTATAACAATGGTGTTATGCAGCAGTAATTGCCCTTCTGTGACTGAGAGATTTCACTCAGCATTATGTTCTCCAGGCTCCTCTATGTTGTGCAATGTTTTATGAGTTCTCTGTGTTTTTTGTCAATGCTGCATAATATTCCATTGTGTGGATGTACAGTAATTTTTCTATCCATTTCTTTATTGGTGGGCACTTGGGTTGCTTCCATCTCTTTGCTATTGTGAATAATGTAGCAATAAACAAACATAGCTGTGCATACATCTCTTTGAATCTGGCTCTGGTTTTTTAAGGTTATTCCTAGTACTGGAATTGCTAGGTCAAATAGTATTTCTATTTCCAACTTTTTTAGAAAGCACCAGATTGCTTTCCACAGTGGCTATATCACGTTACATTCCCATTAGAACTAAATAAGAGTGCCAATCTCTCCAAAACCTCACCAACATTTGTTCTTTGCTGCCCTTTTGAACTTTGCTATTGTTGCTGGGGTGAAATGATATCTCATAGTTGTTCTGATTTACATCTCTCTGATAGCTAGGAATGTGAACATTTCTTCATGTGTTTGTTTGGCATCTGAATATCTTCTTTGGTGAAGTGTCCGTTCGTGTCCTGTGCTCATTTTGTGATTGGATTGTTTACCTTTTTCTTGTTGAGGTGCTGGAGTATTCTATAAATTTTAGTTATAAGTCCCTTATCAGATATATAGTCACCAAATATTTTCTTCCCCAGTCTGTGGGTTTCCTTCTTTTTTTAACATGAAATCGAGTTTTATTGTGGCTATTATTTTTACAAATGTTAATTTTTTTCTATTTTTTTTAATTAATTTTCATGAAAGTTTACAGAGACTTTGGATTTCCATTCATTCATTGTTGCACTTTTCTCCCTGCCCACTCCTCCCCCATTTACTCTTCTCTTTGAAAAATAAAAGAAAAATTCTTTCATTGTTATACAATCCCTCCTCCCAAGTCCACTCCACTATGCAGCCTTCATTCTGAACTACTGTCATGACAATACTACCTAATCATATAGCCCTTTTAAACAGTTCTCTCCCTCATCTGTTTCAATGCAGTATACATTATTTATCCCATCTTTCTCAGTCTCCCCTCAACCTTGATGTCAGTTCCATTTTACAACAGTGCCACTATGCAATATTTGTCCTTTTGTGACTGAGATATTTCACTCAGCATAATGTCCTCCAGGGTTACCCATTTTGTGTAATATTTCATGAGTTCCTTGTTTTCAACGCAGCATAGTATTCCATTGTGTGAATATATCAGAGCTTCTCTATCCATTCGTTTGTTGATGGGCACTTGGGTTGTTTCCAACTGTTTGCTATTGTGAACAAAGCCGCAATAAACATGGGTGTGCGTGGGTTTTCCTTCTTGAGGAAGTTTTTTTATGGGTATAGAGATTTGATTCTTAGAAGGTCCCATTCCTCTGTTTTATTCTCCCCTGGTTGCAGGAGCATGATAATTTCTAATAGTGGGTATCAGGAACAAGAAAAATGGTTATGGGATAAGAAGTGGCCGAATGCTCTCAGAGCCTCCTAGGGGAGGTGATATTCAATGAGAGGTTGAAGAAAAGGGGACAGCCAGGCACTGGGAGAGCAAGGAAACTCAAATGCCATCAAGTCTGAACCAACTCATAAATGATACTGCAGTGGGTTTTCCAACAATCTAAACTATACGGTGAAGCCTAATGGTAAGAGACTGCACTGCAGTCCCGAAGGCACGCAGTTCAAATCCAGCAGCTGCTCTGTGGAAGGCTAAGTGATCTCCTCCCGTGCAATTTACTGCCTTTGAAAACCTGCCAGAGGGGCTATGTATTGGTTCTGATTCGACAGCACACAACACAACAACAACAACACACATTGCACTGAAGAAGACGGTCTACCTTTCTCCCCTGGAGCAACTGATAGATTTAAACCATCACAGAGACATGGCCTTTGGGTGGGCAGCACACCTCTAGTTCTCTCACAGTGATTAGTGGGTTAGAATGTCTAGTCTTTCAGTTGTTGTTATGTGCTGTCAAGTCACCTGCAACTCATAGTGACCGTATGTACAGCGGCTCTGAAGCCTGCCCTGTCCTAAGCCTGTCTCTCTGACTCTGACCCACCTACCCCCATTGCCCAAGCTACTGTTTCAATCCATCTCATCCAGGGCCTTCCTCTCCTGCACTGTCCCTCCTCGCTTCTGAGTATGATGTTCTTCTCTAAGGATCAATCCCTCTTGGCCATATACCCAAAGAATGTGAGATAGAACTTCAAATTCAAAGCCTCCAAGGAGAAACTTGTTTTCACCCTCTCCAAGACAGACCTATTTGTTTTCTTGGCAGTCCATGGTATGTTCAAGGCTTTTCTCCAGCACAACACAAAGGCATCGATTCTTCGTCTGTCATCCTTAGTCACAATGCAGTTCTCTGATGCATAGCACATAATTACAAAGACTGGATCAGGCACACCTTAGTCTCTAGACTGACATCATTGTTTTTAATAATCTGGAAAGGTCCCTGACAGCAGATTTTCCCAGTGCTATTTGTATTTTGATTTTCCTGACTGCTGGTTTCAAGAGCGTTGACTGTGGAGTCAATCCAACTGTAATTGTTAACAACCTCAATCTCTTCTCTATCTATCATAGTGCTGCTAGGTGACCCAGTGGTGAGAATCTTTGTCTTCTTGATATAATCTTTCAGTTAGATTAGAAATTCAACCTTCGATGACACTAGCAGATGTCCATCTTCAGGGAGTGGGCTCTTCCAATGACACGGCCACAGAACTTTGCTTTGATCCACAGTCAACACACTTGGCACCAGCAGTCAGGAAACCAAAAGATGAATTGCATTAGGACAATCTGCTATCAAGGACCTCTCCAGAGTCCTAAAGTCAGGCTAGAGACTAAGTCCAGGCCATGGTCTTCTCAATTGCTTCTATGCATCTGAGAACTTGACAGTGAATAAGAATGGCAGAAGAATTGATGCCTTTGAGTTTTGGTGCTGGAGAAGAGTGCTGAACATACCGTGGATCACCAGGAAAACAAATAGGAGAGGGGGGAAAGCAAGCTGCTCCTTGGAGACAAGGATTTCGAAGCTTCATCTCACATACTTTGGGCATGCTGCCAGGGGTCAGTCCTTGGAGAAGGACATCATACTTGGAAGGGTGGAGAGACAGCTCAGGAGAGGAAGATCCTGGATAAGATGGATTGATACGTGACTATGGCAATGGGATCATGTGTGTGAGAGGCAGTTATTTATGTTGGCTCAGGACAGGGCAAGGTTAGGAGCCTGTCATTCACAGGGTCGCTGTCCACTCGGTGGCATATAACAACAGCAGTGAGAAAGAAGACTAAAATACTAACTTGGGGGGAAAAAAGAAATTTTCCCAATTCCCTGGCAGGAGGGGCGGTCCCCACACTTGGCGGGCGCAGAGGGCGGGAGGCGGGGAGCGCGCCTGGCAGAGTGGTTATTCTGGTCTCCAGGCGCCTCCGCAGCTGCAAGCTTTTTATAAACAAGGCGAGTCCTCCCCTCCCAACTCAGACCTGCTTCCTGTGAAGGGATGAGGTTAGGACACTCCAGGGTCCACTCGCTCCCCGTGGGCTTGAATGGGGAGTGGCTAACCACTTAAGGAGGGGGCTGGGGTCTCTCCTCCCCCCACTCCAAGTTTTACTTTTTTTGGTCGAGATTTTGCGAATGATGCATTTTTGCTTCATCGATGGACCATTTTAGTGACCAGGGCCTTATTTCGCTGTGAATGGGGGTGGGGTGGGGGATGAGGGATGATCTCTAGCGTTACTGGGTTTTGTGTTATTTTTTTAAAAGGAAAGGAGGGAGAAGTTCAGCACTTCATTCAAGGGTCCCTCATCTTTAGGGCTGGATCTTTTCACCCCAGGAATGAAGGGCGTGTAGCTGCCCTCACTCCCTCCCGTTTTCTCCGTCTTGCATTATAGGCTTTGGGGATTTAGAAGGCAAGATGTTTTGTCTCTGTTTCTATCTTTTCTTCATTTTCTTCTCAATATTGGGATCCAAGGAGGGAGGCTTCCGGATTGCCCTAAGACCTTTCCTTTTCCTCTAGAAGTGGGAAGAGGGCTGGCTCTCTTGGTCCCTATTTTTCCTTTTAGTCTCAGAAACAGGGAGGGGTAGAGCTGCAACCAACACCTCTACATTTGGGTCTTAGAATGAGGAATTGGGATAGGGATGTCGCCTTTGACCTCTGTTCCCCCACCCCATTCTTTTGTATTTATTTTGGACCCCATAAAGGGAAAGAAGAGGGGCATAGAGACCTCTCGGGCCTAATTCCTCTTCTGAAATTGGAAGTAGGGGGTGTTTGACGAGGGGATCACAGCGTTCTAGGAGGGGCAGGGTCGTGGGAACGCGGCGTAGAAAGGCCAGGCGCGAATCCCACTGCTCCCCCAAGGCCTCAGACGCTCAGCCCTTCAACCACGGGCAATCACCATTGGACAGAAGGAGGGAGGTGACGCCTACTTATTGGCCAATTCATCCATCAATCTTATAAGCTTGTGCGAGAGCGCCAATCAACCCCGCCTACCTGATATTGACAGAAGGCGGAGTCAGCAGGCGCCCCTTTCCTACTTATACCGCCTCTGGAGCACCGCCCCTTACGTGCTATTTGGTGGAAAGTCCAAGGCCCGCCCCATCTAGGCGTCAATCTGCACAGAAGCCACGACCCCTCTGCTTTGCCGTGCGTCAGAGGGCCATATCTCCATGCGCGGCCCCACCCCTGCATGGCGTCACGGCTGTATCTGCATGCGAGGCCCCACCCCGCTCTTTGCAGGACGTCACCGCGGACTGCAGGGGCCTGAGCCGCCGCCGCTGCTGCTGCCGCCGCCGCGCAGCTCCACATCCGCGCATAGAGGACCCCCGTAGCCGTCACAGGAAAAAGAAAGTCCCCTCTGCTAGGATTGCCACCGCATCGGTGCACGGCAAGGTGAGCTCCCGAGAGACTTGGAGTGCTCCCGCTTGGCTCACCTGCGTAACCTTCATTTGACTGATGCACCAGTGGGATGCGGGACGAGGTTGGCGGGGCTTGAACGAGGGAAGAGTGCAGTAGCCAGGGGCCTGGGATGGGCCTGGGAGCCCCTACTTGCCAATCCTCACCCGCACCCCCTCCAGGCTCTGCGGTGGAGGGGGGGGAGGGGAGGCGGGTGCCGCACGGGAGAGATGTGCGCGGGAGCCTCTGCGTGCGCGTGCCTGTGGTGTGCAAACGCGTGTGCGCCCCACCTGTGCCTGCGGGTCTGTGTGACCCCTTGCGTTCTTCCTCGACATGCTCCTGTGTCCCTCTGCGTGTCTGGGCTCAAGTGCGTGCGTGCAACACGAGAGTGGAGGGAGACGCTTGCACTGTGCGTGTGCGTGCACAGCCTGGTCACACGGGGCTGTGTCCCTGTGGGTGACGTGTACGCACGCGCCTACCAGGGAGGAGGGAGCTGTCTGCTCAGGTGAATTTGCACATTTGTGTATGTGAATCGGTGTCCAGACAGGTTGCCTGCGTCTGCATCCTAGACACCCAGGTGTGTTTGCCTGCTAGTAGGTGTGCACCTGTACAGGCGTGCGTGTGTCTGGCTGTGTGCACGTGAGTGTGCGAGGCTCCGCCTCCGTCACGTGAGGTCTTTGCTTCATTGCTGCGCTCCCCACCTGAGGACTTTGGGAAAGGCGGTTGCGGACGCATCGCTGCGGGGTGCAGTACTTGTGCACGTGCGCTGGCGCAGCTCTGCTCTGAGGCCCATGAATGATTGATGGGGGGCGGGGCCAGACGCAGTCACCCCTCTGGTCGCAGCCATAGGGTTTAGGGTTACAGGGCGACCTAGGGCGCCGGACTGTTGGAGGGGTCTGCAGGGTGACCCTCTCTGCCTCCGTTCCTCTGATCTCTTGCACTGGGACTTCCCACCTTTCAAGGTCACGGGCCACCATGTGCTGTTGGCACCACCACTAGTACTGGGCTTCCCGAGGGGAGGAGGGTGGTCTCTCCACGCCCGCCCCTCCCCCTCTCTGGGGCTTCTTTTATACTGGACTCAATGTTGGGGGCTTCAGGGAGCCCCCCCTCACGCTCACACCCCATACTCACTCCACACTCCCAGATGGCGTCCGCCACAGACTCACGCTATGGACAGAAGGAGTCCTCCGACCAGAACTTCGACTACATGTTCAAGATCCTCATCATTGGGAACAGCAGTGTGGGCAAGACGTCCTTCCTCTTCCGCTACGCTGATGACTCCTTCACGCCTGCCTTTGTCAGCACTGTGGGCATCGACTTCAAGGTCAAGACCATTTACCGCAACGACAAGAGGATCAAGCTGCAGATCTGGGTGAGTGGGGCAGACACAGGGGCTGGGGCAGCAGGCATCTTTGCCCCTGTCCACTCCTTGGGGAAAGGTCCCCAGCTCTCCCCTTTCTTAGTTCATTCATTCTGAATGTGTATCAGGTGTCCACTTTGTACACTAGGGCCTCATCTCTTCCTGGGACAGATGCAGGGAAGTCCCTAAGGTCTCCTGCCTCTGCCTCCCTCAATGAAGGCCAATTGTTGTGTGCCAGCCAGCCAGAACTGACCCATAGTTGACTCTCCAGCCAGTTTTCAAAGGCAATAAATCCATGGGAGGAGATTGCCCATCCTACACTCATGGTGGATTTGAACTGAGTGACTTTGGATTGCAGTGCAGCTTCTTACCACTAGTCCACCAGGGCTCCCTCGTGAAGAGCAGAGGGGCTGGTTAAATCCTACCTCAGAGTCACTGCTCGGCTAGACTTCACTCAGGGTAAAACACACACACCTGCTCTTGAGTAATAGACACAGTTTGTGACTGACTACTAACCTAAGGGGGACTACCTGTTCAATCCCATTCAGCAAAATGATGGAAGCAGTCTTGTCAGAATGCTTCTGTAAAGATCACAGCAGAGAAAATCTCTACATTTGTAATACATGGGGTCACCATGAATTGAAATGGACTCTGTAAAAAATGGCCATGGGTCCCGTCTTAAAGCTCTGGCCAGTCCCCACTGTCATCCCTACTCTTTCTCCTTCATCTTCCTCAAATGCAGAGCAAGTCCCACCAGAGGGCCTCTGCTTCTCTCTGATACTTTCATGGCTCCTCTCAGCTTCTTCAGGTCTCTGAAGGGTGCTCGTTGCAAAGCTCCCACCCTTACTGGCTTCACCACCTCAGTCTCAGCCCTTGTCACTCTCTGGCATGTATTACCGTCGTCTTAAACATTTACTGCTCGCCACATGTGGTTCTCAGTTCCACAGGAGGGAGGATTTCTGTCCGTTTTGTTGATGGTTATGTCCCCAGGATCCAGGACAAGGTGCGGCGCCCAGCTGAGTGAATGAGGAGCGTTTGCTGAGTGGATTCTGCGGGTCGTGTGACCCTGTACTATATTAGTTATGTTCCCTCTAGTTGGAGCCAACCCTTAGCTGACTCTCCAGCAGATTCTGAGAGGCAGTAAATCACACGGGAGATGGTCCATCATTCTCCCTCGGAGCAGCTGGTAGATCTGAACCACGTGGTACTATACTGTTGTTGGGTACCATCAGGTGGGAACCGACCCATAGCTGACCCTCCAGAGAGTTTTCAGAGGCTGTTAATAACACAGGAAGAGACTGTTCATTTTCCTCCTGCAAAGTAGCTGGTGGATTCAAAGCTCCCTAGTTTTCTGCTCTCTTACTGACCCTCTGTGCTCTGGGTCAAGACCCTATTTTTTTTTTTTAAACTTTTTTTAAATTATTAATTTTAATGAAAATTTACAGAGACTTTGGATTTCCATTAATTCATTGTTATTTTTTCTCCCTGCCCACCCCTCCCCTCCAATTTGCTCTTCTCTTTGAAAAGTAAAAGAAAAATTCTTTCATTGTTGTACAACCCCTCACCCCCCACCCCCAAACCCACTCCACTACGCAGCCTTCGTTCTGGACTCCTATCATGACAATAATACCTAATCACATATCCCTTTTAAACAGTTCTCTCCCTCATCTGTTTCAATGCAGTATACATTATTTATCCCCGCTTTCTTAGTCTCCCCCCAACCCCTATGGCAGTCCCATTTTACAACAAAGCATTATCAGCATTTGTCCTTTTGTGACTGAGATATTTCACTCAGCATAATGTCCTCTAGGGTCATGCATTTTGTAAAATATTTCATGAGTTCCTTGTTTTTCAGTGCAGCTTAGTATTCCATTGTGTGAATATACCAGAGCCTCTCTAGCCATTCATTTGTTGATGGGCACTTAGGTTGTTTCCAACTCTTTGTTATTGTGAACAAAGCCGCGATGAACATGGGTGTGTATATATCTGCTTGGGTGGCGGTTATGGTCTCTTTGGGGTAAGACCCCATCTTCGCGTGTTTCGAGGTGCCTGGATTGCATGATCACAGAGCTCATTTTCCCTCTAGGGAACATATTTCTGGGTCCTCTTTGACCCTCTGTCTCTTCCTCCCCAGGACACAGCAGGGCAGGAGCGGTACCGGACCATCACCACAGCCTACTACCGAGGAGCCATGGGCTTTATTCTCATGTATGACATCACTAACGAGGAGTCCTTCAATGCCGTGCAGGACTGGTGAGCACTGTGACTGCTTCCTCTCAGGCTGTCCTCTAACCCAGGTGTGGGACAGGGCCCAGGGAACAGGCAAAACTGAGGGAGCCACAGTGCTGAGACATAAACACAAGTAACAGTAGTAGGACTCCAAAACTGCTAACCTATAAAAGCTCCAATCATTAAAATAGCATGACACCAGCCAGAACAAAACGATGAGGAGAAAAAAGATTTCAAGAGACAAAATAATGAAACTATAGATGAAGAATAAAAATCTCGGAGGGTAGCAGCAATAATCCTTTACATATGGTGCCCAGAGAGAATGATAAACTGTGTTTTCAATTTCAGCGTTTACTGGGGAGGGAGAAATGCTCCTCTGTGGAATGGGGGGTGCCTAGGGAGGTCATAGTTTCCAAAGGCAGGAAATTGTTGGAGCAAGAAGCAGAGGGAAGAATTACAGTGATGAGAAGATTCACTCTTAGGGGTGTAGGAAACTGGGGGTCCCAGGAGGGACTCTTGAAAGATCAGGAAGTGCAGATAGATAAGGAGAGGAAGGATAAGAACACTTAAGACCGGCTGTGTGGAGAGCTCTGGTGGCCTAGTGACAAGAAGGTGTATTACAATCCCAGAGGTGCATGGTTCAAATCCACCAAATGCTCTGCTGGAGAAGTAGGAACAATTTCCTTCTGTACCAGTCAGATCTGACTTGACAGTACACACACACACAAAATAATGAAATTAAAAAAAAAAAAAGAAGAAGACACTGTGAGATGGAGCCGAACCTGGCTCATTTGAGGACCAGTGGTACAGTAAGGACCCTGGATAAAGCCCTGGTGGCGCAGGGGCCAAGTGCATGACTGTAAACTGGAAGGCCATCGGTCTGAATGAACCAGTCACTCCTTGAGAGAAAGAGCAGTGGCTTCCATAAAGAACATAGCCTTGGAAACCAGGATGCAGTTCTAATCTGGCCTATAAGGTCGCTATGAGTTAGAATCGATTTGACGGCAGTGGGTGTAAAGTCGCTGGGTGGTCCCAGCAGTTTTTAACCACTGCTGCTCTGAGGTAGTGAGATGGGCAGTCTCCTCCGGTGTGATTTCCTGCCTCTGAACCCACTGGAGGGTCAGCTATGAGTCAATTCCAACTCAACAGTCCCTAAACAACAAACACCTGGCAGTTGGTGCTCTGAACTCACCAAGCATCACCAAGAAAGGCCTGGAAATCTTTTAAAGTCCTGGTTCTTTAAAGATCCCAGCCAAGAAGCACTATGGAGCAGTCCTATTGTGTAGAGCATGAGGCCATTACAAATTGGAATGAAGTCCACTGCAGCGGGTTTTGGTTGCCTGGGGTTTTGGTGGCTACAGTGGAGTGAGCAATGGGGGGTTGGTGGCAGCAGGACAAACCAGCTGAGCTCCAGAGGTCTTTATCCGAGGACAAGGGGACAAGTCTTGCAGTGGTGTGTTCGGATTCTCTAAAACACTAATCTGACCCTAATCTGCCGCTGTTACTGCCCTCCCCAGGTCAACCCAGATCAAGACCTATTCATGGGACAACGCACAGGTGCTGCTGGTGGGGAACAAGTGTGACATGGAGGACGAGCGAGTGGTGTCATCAGAGCGCGGCCGGCAGCTGGCCGACCACCTTGGTGAGCGCCTGGTGGGGCTGGAGACGTGACAAAGCTAGACATGGAAGACGAAAGCTCTGGTTAGTTTTGTGATGGTGAAGATGGAGAACAGGGCAAGGTTCAGGGCTGTTGTTCACAGCGTCGCTATGCATCACAGTGGACTTGGTGGCTCCTGGAGGGGTCACAGCTAAGCATGACAGGGCTTGGATCAGGATTCAGGCATATCACCCTTTAAGCAAACTGGTCTTGATCAAGGGGCTATTTGAGGTGGGTTTTGATGGATGCAAAGATCACTATGTAGACAGTAAATCATTCTGTTACTCTGACTCCTCAGGCCCCTGGTGTCACCAGGCCCCCGAGAGGCCTCCAGCTGTGTGGAGGCCAGGCTGGGATAGAGGGAGGGCCCTAGGCTACATGAGCTCTTGGGAGAAGCCAGGCTTCATGTGGGAGAAGGGAAAGCTTCTTGGAAGAAAGCATTGGATCTGATGTTTGAGGGAAGACTTTTCAAGCGGAGCAAACAGCCTGGGCTAAGACCCTGTCTATTTTGGCAAAAAGTTTGAACAAACTGTCTACAATATGAGTGTCAGTTGGAAGAAATAAGAGATCAGGCTGGCCAATCAGGGCTCTCCCAAGGGTAACTGATCACCATGGAAGATTGGGGGGTGGGGGAATGCAGGATCTATCAGAAGCTTGCATGGCCAGTATGGTGCTGGGCTTAACTGTGGAGGCCAAAGGCGTTTCCCCCAGGACTCTGGGGGCAGTACTAGCAAATGGGTATGGAGAAGAAAGGAATAGAGTAACTGCAGGGTGGGCTCAACTTAATCTTGTTCACATACAGAACTTGTCAGTGCCTTTAAGTTCCCAGTTGGCTCTAGGATTATCCAAGTCCTTCCCTTCCCTTTCTGTGACTTTATCCTCTGGGAGGAGGGGGCTGAGGCCCCCATCCCACAGTTGTCACCTCTTCTTTTAACCCCACCACAGGGTTTGAGTTCTTTGAGGCCAGTGCTAAGGACAATATCAACGTCAAGCAGACCTTCGAGCGCCTGGTGGACGTCATCTGTGAGAAGATGTCTGAGTCACTGGACACGGCTGACCCAGCGGTCACTGGCGCCAAGCAGGGCCCACAGCTAACGGACCAGCAGGCGCCCCCGCACCAGGACTGCGCCTGCTGAGAATGCCCCCTGGCCCCGCCTTGCCCCGGCCCCCATGGGCCTTGGTCGTGAGACCCTGCCCCGTTCCTCTTATTTATTATCCAGGCTATTTATTTATTTATTGGTGATGTGCCCCGGGCTCAAGCTCACCGTGCCCTCCCCACGCCACCCACCCTGCTCAATGGGCCCACTCTGTACATAGACCCCCCCCCACCCGTCCCTTCCCTCGCTCTGCCGTGTAGTGGCCCCCTGACCCCACTGCCCACCCTCCCCTCTAGACCTTACTTTTTTTTAAATTCACCTCCATCAACAGTTGTCAGTTGTGACAAGGGGCCTGATGACACCCCAGGGCAGGCTGATAGGTGGTGGGGGCGGCGCAGCACCGCCTGCCCCCGGCTCAGACTTGGTGGAGACCACCATGAGGGTCTCAGTGCGGACCACGGGGGTCAGAGCCCAGCAACCTGCCTCCACCTCCTCTTCCCCCAAGGGGGCTGCTGTAGGTGTTTGCCACCCTGGGGACCCCCTACTAGACCTGTTCTGATGTCACGAGTGTCAAAGCTGCTCCTCAGACCCTCCAAGAGATGTCACGAGAACCACCACACAAAACCCAATAAAGCGGAATGGACGAGGCCGTGTCCTGTGCGCACCCGCCCCCACTGGCTGGGGTGGCCGCGAGAGCTCCAGTTTCAGAGAGAATTTAATATTTCTGGTCATTGATCAAACATGAGAGCTGGGGTGGCTGAAGCTGGCTCTGGGCTCAGCCATGCTCTTGGGGCCCACACTGGTCCTGTGGTCTGAGGGAACCGTGAGATCCCTGGGTCCGAGGTCCTTAGGACTAGCCCAGTGAGGTGCAGAGGGGCAGGTACTCAGGACAAGGGCACTTTGGTCAAGGGTCACAAGGCCTCTGGAGAGAAGGGCTGGACCATGACTGTCGGACTATGGCTGTGTTTCAGCTGGAGAAACTGAGTCTCAGCAGTGAGCTTGAAGGGCAGCCCCTGCCAGAGACGCCTGGGAGTAAGGGCAGGGCTGGCCCTCGGTGCTGGCTAGCCCCCTCAGTGACATTCAGCCAGGGGTCAGCAGGGACTTCCTTTGTCACTTGGTCCGACAGGCCATGCATTGCATGGGCACACAGGGGTCCATCATCACACCATGCTGGGCTCATCCCTCTGGCCGTCTCACTTAGCATCATCCATCTGTCCTCCGGCTGGGGTCAGCTCTGCTCTACAGCTGTGGCAGGCACCTGGCCAAGGTCACATCAACATCAGACAGGCCGTCTCCATTGTCCCAAGGACGAATACCCACCCAACAAGCAGGAGGGGTCTGGAAGGGTGACCTGTTCACATGCATACCCGGTACTTCAGGTAGGAGAGGTAGGTGTCCCAGCCAAGGGTCACGCCGTTAATGTAGATGACCCGGAACTGAGAGGGCACGAAGAGGAAGTTGACCAGCTGTGCAGGGGGCCAGACGCACCAGTCAGCCTGCAGAGACGGGCAGGGGTGAGGAGCTGTACAGCTTTGGGCTGGAGCCGTGAGGGTTAGAGCATGAAGGGAAACGGGACCAGGCAGCTGAGAGGAAGGGCATGGAGGTGGCCACGCCTGGGAATTTCCCCCACCTTGTAGAATTCCCAGAACTTGTCCTGAAGCTCCTGGCAGCTCTCATCCAGTGTCTGGCCCTCCAGGCAGCCAAGGCCTGAGGAGGAAACCAGGAAATGAGTGTCACAGGTCCGGGAAGGTTGGTCATAGTGGAAACGGGAGGGGTAAGGTGTCCCAAGCAGAGTGTCTCAGACAACGGGAGTGGGAGCGGATACAAACAGCCCCATGGTAGAAGCTGCAATGGAGCCAAGAGGCACAGGCAGTGAGCAACAGCCCAAGGCCAGGGCTACAAAGCTGGAGGCCCATCCCACAAGAGCCACACATGTCCTGCCTCCCACCTAGCACAGCACCCACCAGTCCTGACCTCAGCCTTTTCCTGGAGGTCTCAGGGTGTTCAGGTTGCACTTCTGCCTGACCAGGTCATTCAAGACTCACTCAGCTTTGTGTGCCCTCCCTTGGGGAGGCCTGCTCACCTCAGTCCAACCCCATCTAACATGATTCTCACCCTCCTCCAGGTTCCTTGAGAACCAGACCAGGTCTGTCCAGTTCCCACTCTGCCCAGCCCTCAGTCCAGGCCCACACACACAGGAGGCTTATCAGAGGTGCACCATGGCATCCCGAACACAAAGCTGGCCCCACTCCTCCCCATCAATGAGGGATAAAACAAGACGGAATTGTCCTCAACAAATTGGTCAAGGTCTGCTCCCTGTGACTTCAGTCAGCCAGTCTAAATAGACTCATAGCTGATCCTCCCTTGGGTGCCTGAGGCTGTAGAGGCTGTACACTGCATGGGAGATTGTTCATCTTTCTCCTAAGGAGCCAGTGGTGGATTCGAACCACCAGACAGGCGAGGCTTCTGGAATAGCAAGCAACCCTCCAGAGATCATGCCACCAGATTTCCCTTCTGTAGGACAGGTCCTAAGCCTAATCACTTCCGAGTTTTAAGAACAGAACAGAAACAGAAGCAAAACACACAGGACCAAGAGAAAGATACGAAGATATGACCAAGGCACAGGCACCTACAAGGTCAGAAACGCCAAAGATGGCAGCAGGCAGCTCCCAGGAGCTGAGGGGCCCAAAAAGTTAAGTGCTGAGAAAGTGCCCGGGCTCTGCTTCAAAAGATCCCTGTGGAGCCGCTCTGTTCGGCACACGTGGTGTTGCCATGTGTCAGAATGGACCGGGTGGCAACTAGCAGCAAACAATCAGAAGCTAAAAGAGCCACACGCTGATTTCAACCACACTGCAGCCTCAGATTTCTGTTCTGTAAAGTCCCCCCACTTGAGATGTCCGCTTTACCCCACCCTACATAACTCACACACCAGGCTCCTTACCCAAGAAGTACCAGACGCCTAATAGGGGCGAGGCCACCAACTGGTCCACTAGCACCTTCCCCAAGACAGTCCGGAGGCTGCGGAGGCCAGAGGCAGGGAGCAGGCGGTCCAGCCAGAGGTACCAGTAGTGCAGGAAGGGGCCCATGCTGCAGCCCATGGCAAACATGCTCGCTGAGGGGAGGAAGGCACAGGGGTCCAGGCGTTAGGCAGCAAGCAATCCAGATACGCTCCTGGAACCCCACTTCCTCAGCACCCACACAGGGAAGGCCCACTGGTGGCTTCTTTTTGTACAAGCCCTGTTCCGTTCCAGGTGTTCCCTGTGGGGGGGGGGGGCGCTTTAATCCTGCACACCCACACCCACATCCCCCGAGAGGGAAGATCCATCACCAATTATTTTCTTAAGAAAAGAGGCAAATAAAGATGAGTTCAATAATGTACTGAAACAGATGAAGGAGAAAACTGTTTAAAAGGCATATGTGGTTAAGTATTTTTGTCATGACAGGAGTCCAGAGTGAAGGCTGCATAGTGGAGTGGACCTGGGGAGGAAGGGATTGTAAAACAATGAAAGAATTTTTCGTTTACTTTTCCAAGAAGGTAGGTAGTGTACTGGTGGGGAGAGGGTTGGGAGGGGAGAAAAGTGCAACAGTGAATGAATGGAAATCCAAAGTCTCTCTAAATTTGCATTGAAATTAATAATAAATTTAAAAAAAAAGAACTGAAAAAAAGAAAAAGAAAACAGGCAAATAAATTAATAAGATAAAAAGAAAAGTGAGGCACAGTGATTTGCAAAGTGCCACGGCCAGAGCTGGCTGGATCCAGGGGCTGATTTAGATGCCACCTCCCCCATATCATTTGGGTTGGCTAGGGGAGAGCCCACAGATGGGCAGGATTCAGAGAACTGGGGAATGAGACTTGGAGCGTGCGTGGAGAGAGGCCCTGCAAGTGGGGAAGTGATGGAGATCCCGGTAATGTGAGGGGATACTGGGAAAGGGGCGAGGTATTGAGACCCCGGAGAAGCAGGAGACACCGGGGGTGGAAAGGGAAGAAGCTTGCGGAGAGGGGGATCCAGAGATAGAAACAGGTAAGTCCTGGGAAGATGAGATTCTGAGGGTAGAATAGGCCCGAAGATCCCGTGCATAGAAGGCGATGGAGACCCAGAAGGAGGAAACCTCGAGGGTTTGCAGGGAAAAAGACCCCGGTCGTGAGCGGGGAGGAAATCTCTGGAGTGCGGTGTTGGAGACTCTTAGAGCAGGTTGGGAAGAGACTGTCAGGATGCAGAGTACGTTGAGATCAATGGTCAGGAATCATAACCGGTTGATTCAGTGCAGGGTTCTCCAAGATAGTGTTGGAGCAAAGGTCCCACGAGGTCAAGGACCAGCGGGTCGGCTCGCTTACCAGAGCGCCGCGGATCGAACCTCTGGCCTGGCCGGGTGCGGATCTCCCAGGACTGGCGCGCGCCGTCTCCGGCTGCCATGAGCGCGCCGCAGCTCAGCGTGTTGGTGACAAGCAGCGCCCGGCCCTGGAACAGAGGCTTGCCAGCTGTCCACAGGCCGCGAACCCAACCCCAGCTGCCCGGCGCCATCGTCGCGCCGAACACAGGAACAGGCGCGCCGGCCCGCCCCCGCGTCACGGCCGCCAATCGCGAACCATCGCCCCAGCACGCCGATAATTTTCACCCCGCCCCAAACAGCACTCACCAATCAATGCCCTCTTCCTCGCCACTTTCCCCACCCCTAGTTATACATACCAATAAGCGACTGAGATACTACCTGTGACCAATTGGGTACGAAGTCATTCCCCGCCTTCCCGAGCAGTTAGGACCAATCATAACTACGCATAGCACCACTCACCTTCACTGATTGCTGGCGTTCGCTCTCACTCTTACTTTCCCGCCCCTCTCTTCTACATCGCGCCAATGGGAACAGTCGCCACACCTCCCACGGAATTTATGAGTGTTTCTTCTTCAGGCTTCTTTTTTTTCCCTTCAGGCTTCTTGACAGCTACCTACTTGGGCAGGAGGCCAATCACGAAAAGACAACGGAGTTCTTGCTGTTAGGTACCGTCCTATGAACAAACGATCTGAATGAACCCTGTCCTCTCCAGTGCCATCCCCACTATCTCAAGCCCACTGCCGTAGTCACTGTGTCAAACCCACATGTTCGAGGGTCTTCCTCCCTTTTGCAGCTTCTCCATCTTCCCAAGCTTCATGTCCTTCTCCAAGAACTTCTCCTAGCAACATGCTCAAAGTTTGTGAGACAAAGCTTCATCATCTTTACCTCCAAGGAGCATTCTGGCTACACTGTCTCCAAGACATACCTGTTTGTTCATGGGCTCTTCAGCACAATTCAGACATCAATTCTTATATCATCCTTACTCATTGCCCAGCTCTCAAATGCATAGCAAGAGACTGAAAAAGACCTAGCCTGAATCAGGCATACCATAGTCCTCAAACTAATCTCAGTACTCCTTAATAATTTGGAAAAGTCCCTGACTACAGACTTTCTCAAGGACAATATGCCTCCTGACTCCTGGTACCAAGTGTACTGATTGTAGACAGAGTAAGATGAAGTCATTGACAGTTTGAGTCCTTTCTTGGTCGGTCCATCATGATGTTTCCTATCCATCAAGTGGCAAGGATTTTTGTTTTCTTGATATTGAAATGCAATCCACATTGAAGGCTGCAGTGTTTAACTTTCTGCAGGTGCTTCAAGTCCTCCTCACTTTCAGCAAGCAAGGTTTGCCATCTTCATACTGAAGGTTTTGAGGAATCTTCCTCCAGTCTTGATGCCACATTTTTCTTCATAGAGTCCAGCATCTTGAGTAATTTGCTCAGCATATAAATAGGTATCAAGAAAGGATGCAACCCTGACACACACCTTTCCTAATTTTAAACCATGTAGTGTTCCCTTGCTCTTAGGAGAGGGAACAGGAAGGTACAGTTCTGATGCACACACATCCCTGATGTCTCCAAGTCCTTTGTTAACCTTACTTCTGATCTAGCTGGGCTTCTGACTTCAATTCCAGAATAGTAACTATAACATTAGTCACTGTTACATGTTTCAACTCATTTCATTGCAACTTTATGATGCTGCAGGAACTATTATATCTGCACTTATCTTCTACAGGTCTATAATGTTTCAAAAGAAAACTATAGAAGACTTTGGAAACCACAGCCCTGGGCCAAATCAAGTCGTAGCCTGTTTTCTTACAGCTTGAGTTATGTTTTGGTTTTGGGCTGGGTTTTGTTTGTGTTTTTACATTTTTAAGTGATGAAAAATGTTTTTTGACAAGTGAAAAACACAGGCATACCTCATTTGCTTACTTATTTTGTGCTTCACAGATATTGCACAATTTTCATAGTGAAAAAGCAAGCCCATTTTTTCCAAATGCAGATGCTCTCACTTCATTTCTGTGTCACCTTTTGGTAATAACCCTCACTCATCTCAAACTCTCAGTACGTTATTGCACACTTAATAAATGACTCAAAACTCACATTCATTGCTGTACAGTTGGTGCAGACTCACAGCTGACCCTCCAGCGCATTTCCCCAGGCTGTAAACCAAAATTTTTTTCTCCAATGAAGCTCCTAGTGGATTCCAACCACCAGTGAGGTGCAGCTATTAGGTTGGCAGCGCTACTCCCTACAGACTGCAGCAGCAGAGCTCTCTTAATAGACTCTACAGCATGTGCACTGAGAGACAAGCAAAAAAAAAAAGAAAAAGAAAAAAGAATCCATGACTTGCTTGATGGGGGTATTTATTTTATTGCAATGGTCTAGAGGCAACTTCATCTCACTTACAATGGGCATATTTTTAGGAGGAACCAGGTCTTCATGCTGGGAAAGGCAGAAGGCCAGCAAAAGAAAGGAAGCCCCTCAGTGAGATGGACTGACACAGTGATAACCACGATGGGCTAGAGCAGGACAGGCACCATGATGCTAGAGGATGGGGCAGGATAGGGCAGGCTCCGATCCACCGTGCACAGGGTTACTGAGAGTCAAAACTCACTTAACGGCACCTAACAAAAAGAGGCAACTTGCAGTATCACTGAGGTATGCTTACACATAAAATTCAAACTTGTTGTTGTTATTGTTGTTATGTGCCGTCGAGTCGTTTGCAACTCATAGCGACCCTATTCACTGTACAACTCTCTGATGCATAGCACGTAATTGCGAAGACTATGGCCTAGATCAGGTGCACCTTAGTTTCCAGCCTGACATCATTGCTCTTCAGTACTCTTTGAGAGATGGTGGTAGTGGGCGTAATAAAGCTTCATCTCCCACCCAGAGGAGGCTTGACCAGACACTTTTGACTTGACCAGACACTTCTCCGACTTGAACATTGACTATCTGTCCATTCTGACTTATGCCACCTCATATGTCACAGAGCAGAACTGCTCCGTGGCTGATTCATTTAGAAGCTCATCTCTTAAGAATTTCTTCTGCGGTGTCATCATGTGGACTCAAACTCCCAACCTTCAGGTTCGCAGCCAACTGCAAACATAGCATGACATTCCAGAACCTAAACTTATATAGGTTCTGCAGGTGAAAACTGGTATAGTTTCTCCCCTCTGGTTAGCAAATGAAGGTAACTTTTCAAAGGCCTAGCCTGAGATTTCTTCTGGGAAATTCCAGCAAAGCAAACTGAAGAAAGCTTGCTGACGCTGTGTAAATAACCAGGGCAGTCCCTAAGAGAGCTCTAAGAATAGTTCTCTCAGATTATTTTTCAAGATAAGAGGCAACCCTCCCCTTCCTCAACTCCTCTGAGAAAGTCAGTTTTGCCTTCATATACGTGTTCATGCCAATATCCCTGGGCCTCTGGGGGTGCCTAGTGCATCATATATTTTGATCAGTGGGGAAAAGATAGGCAGCCTCCTCCCATATAAAATGTATATCCTCAGAAACCCAGTGAGGGGTTGCTATGAGTGGGAATTGGTTCAATGACAGTGAGAATATTCCTATAAGGAGCCCTGGGAGCACAAAGGTTTAATACTTGCTGTTGCTTAAACTCAGCAGTTGCTCCATGTAAGAAGAGCTGTGAGAATTTGCTCCCATAAACATTCCATCTTGGAAAATTCTGTGAGAAAGGTAGGATGTGATAAGGAGTACCATCGAGATGGAACCGACCCATAGCTACTCTCCAGTGGGTTTCTGAGGCAGTTAATCACATGGGAGGAGACTGCCCATCCTTCTCCAGCAGAGCAGCTGGTGGATTTGAACCATGTGACTCCGGGATTGCAGCACACCTTCTTGCCACTAGGCGACCAGAGTGCCCTTCAGGTTGGTTGTTGTTGTTGTTGTTATGTGTCGTTGAGTCGCCTGCAACTCATAGCGACCCTATGTACAACAGCCCTAAACTCCGCTCTGTCCTGTGCCAATCGCACTGTCTCTGACACTCCCATCCCAA
>NW_006399795.1:18978266-18979720 GCF_000299155.1 Elephantulus edwardii
GCAGCCACCGCACAGAGACTCATAGTAGAGACTGACGCTGACAGGCGGTGCGTCAGGGTTCTTGGTGGGCACCTTTGGGCACAGGACGCCAGCCTACAGGGAGCAGAGGGCATGAGGTGGAAGAGCTCAGGGTGGCCCCTTCCTTCTCTGAGCCCACTTGGTTCCCATGTGGAAAGGGAGCGGCAAACAGGTGGCTCTATCCCATGCCCTCCTTCCAGACCTAGCTGGGGGAACTCGGAGGCCTTCTGTGCTCCTGCCCCCTAAAGCTCCAAACCAGTGGCTGTAGAGTTACAGTAAACCCATGTGTTATAATATAGGCCACCTCCGGGAACACCCCTTCCCTCCACCCTCAGGGTTCAGGCAGGCCAAGCTGCAGCAGGGACAGGCAGAGGGGGCCCAGCATCACAGCAGAGCAGCACAGTGGAAATACAGCTTCGCCATGGTTTTCTTGGTGGCAACCATTCCCCAACCCCTCCTTGGATGTAATCTTGATGGAAGCAAGATTACCAGGTCTTTCTTTCACGGCACTACTGGGTAGGTTCAAGTTGCCAACCTTTAGGTTAGGAGTCTAGCGCCAACTGCTTGCATCACCACCCAGGGGACCAGTGGTGTTGCTAAACCTCCCTAAATCTCAGTTCTGCATGAACAGATGGGCACACGCGTGTAAACAGTAGGCACTTAATCTATGCACGACCTTTGCTTTTCTCTAGGCCCTCTGGCTGCAGCCCCCTGGTGTGAGGGCTGCACGTGGTTAAAAGTCCTCACACACAATTCTGGGCACCACCCTCAACCCCGCCTTTTTGCAGGTGCATACTACAGGAACCTAATTATGCACATCTCTGCCACTTCACCCCCAGAGCCTCGGCGAGCTGGTTCCTTGTTTACTCCCATTCCCAATGGGCCCATGGGAACCCCTCCCAAGCCAGACTGCACAGGGGCAGCGCCTCCTATGTGGGTAGTGATGGATGCAGAGGGGAATGGGGGGGGCCGGGGGGGGGGCGGACGGTGGACAGCTGGTGGATGCGGGCTGCCGGCCAGTCCCTGGACTTCTGTGGTGTCTGCTCCCTTCTCTGCAGAACCGCGAGGAACCCTTTCCGGCCAGAATGCACAGAGTCAGAGCCATCTACATGCGGGTGGTCGGGGGGTGGGTCGGGGGAGGCTGCTTGGCCGGTCGGGGATCCAGGGGAGGCTCCTTGGGTCCCTCCCCAGAGGCACACAGTGGGCACTCAAGTGTAGCCTCAGGCAGGGCTGATGCGGACGCGGTAGGGGGACAGGACAGGGAAGTGAAACTTCCATGAGGGTGTGGGGTGCGGCAGTGGGGTGGTGGGGACGCCTCCCCCCCCACCACAGGAGCCTGGGAGCGAGGAGGCGCCGTGGCCCCAGGACAGGCCTGTCGCTTCCCGGTCTCTACCTTGCAGGCCGCTGCCACCTTGGTGGACTCTCCCGCTGAGGAC
>NW_006399795.1:18979820-19028287 GCF_000299155.1 Elephantulus edwardii
TCTCCAGCACCACAGCTCAAAGGTATCATTGTAATTAACTCCCTGTTTAGGAATGAGTGTTTGGAAAATCAATACCATTTGCAAACTTTCACTCAAGTAAAAAATGGAAGAAACAAACAGTAAAGAAAACTCAGTGTGAGGAACAACTATTGGTCTCCTAATCCAGAGCAAAGAATGAAGACAATCAAGGGCGGGTGGAGGGGGATGAATTCAAAGGACTAATGGATGACTCAGACCTCTGCTTTCCTGAACCCTGAGACTAGAAGAAGTAGATGGTGCCCAGCTACCACCACCAACTGCTGTGAAAAAGGATCACCTTAGAAGGTCCTGGGGAAAGTGGGAGAAAAACCATAGATCAAAACTCAAGATTGTCAAATAGGTCAGCATGACGGGTCTGATAAAACCAGTGGAACTCCAAAGACTATGGCCCTAAGCTACCCTTCAAGCCTGGGACTATGGCCCTAAGCTACCCTTCAAGCCTGGAACTGAGCCCAGCCCCATGGCTCAATTTTCAGGCAAACAATAGATGGAGTGATGCTAGACCAAAGAGGAAGCATTTGAACAAGGGCAAAGTTCAGAATCCAGGAAAGAGTAGGATGGAGTGGGGAAGGGACAGAAAAGGGAAATGAGAGAGGTGGGACTGAACTCAGTGGCGTGGAGCACAATGAATATAACTTATTAAATGCAAACCTTCATTCAAATCACACACATACACACCCCTTAGATAAGACAGACTGGGGTGCATGTGACCAATCCTGGAGTCTTGGCCTTACACTTCCCTTAAGTTGAATGTTAGAATAAATCTGCAATGAATGTTAAAAGCAAAACAAAAATAAACCTTGTGAGGAAGTTCAGGGAGCTCTGTTGGCTTAGTGATAAGGAGTTGTGCTGCCACCCGAAAGGCAGGTGTTTCGAACCCTGGTATTTGTGAGAAAGGCAGGCAGTGTCCTCCTGAGCAATTAACTGCCTCTGAAAACCTGCTGGAGGGTGAGCTAATTTCAATTCAATGGTACATAAGTCCAACAGGGGAAGTTCTGCTCTTTTAAACTGGGTGTAATATTTTATCACTTTCCCTCATTAACCACAAATCCAATACAATCTTAAATGCATATTCAGTTGACATTAGCATAAGCAGCAGGATTTTACCTTTCTTTTTTTTATTTTATTTTATTATTTTTGTGTGCGTGTACCATCAAATCAGATCTGACTGGTACAGGAGGAGATTGCCCCTCCTTCCCCAGCAGAGCATCTAGTGGATTCAAACCGTGCACCTCTGGGATTGTAGTTGCAGCTTCTTGCCACTAGGCCACCAGAGCTCCCCTAGGATTTTACCTTTCAGTGGAGGTCATTCTCTAACATGTTTATGCTCACACGTCCTGGTCCTGGTCTGGCATTCCAGCACCGATCTAACTACTGACACATCCTGCCGTCTTTGCCTGCCTGGGTTTATATACACTGGCCCCCTCGCTGACATGCCTTGATTTTTCTTCCCCAGTGAACATATTGTTTAACTTTCAGATCCCCTAACCCTAGCCACTGCTCTCTGGCTTAATCATGACTACAGACTACAAGAGATTCGCTGCACTGCAATCCCAGAGGTACGTGGTTCGAATCCTCCAGATGCTCTCTCTGCTGGAGAAGGAGGGGCAATCTCCTGTACCAGTCAGATCCAATTTGATGACACACACACACACAAAACAATAAAATTTTTAAAAAATTTTAAAAAAGCGCTTCAAGGGTCTTAATATCAGGTATGGGTTCAGCACAAAGGGGATGACTAGAAATATTTTTAAATTAGTGCATATATTTTTTGCCCAAGGAACTCCTCATCACCCTTCAAGACCCCGTGCCTTAGGCAAAGTCCTCCCTACCCCCCTAAATTCCTCCCAACCAGAGTTCCTCTAGCTGGCCCAACTCTGACTCCACATCCTTGGACGAGGGGCTCCTCAGAGACCAGATACATGGCTGAGGCCTCTCAGGGGACCCAGCACAGCACAGGCCAAGGGGGAGTTTTCTGACTTGTCAAAATGACTCACAGCCTCCTGAAGAGTTTATTTACGTAGTTTCAGTTGAGCACCATTCTCAGAAGGGCGTAATTCTTGCCCTGGAGTGGGATTTTGAGTCGGGGCTTCATGGGATATGTAGGAGTTATTCGGGTTCTGAGAGCAGGGGATCAGAAAGATGGAGGCAGCCCATTCGCATGGCCGTCACTGGAAACAGACTTCCCTCGGAGGCCTGGGCCCAATTTGGCAGATATCTGGCTTCTCGCCCTGGAAAGGATGGCTGTGAGTTAATGTCCTCGAAGGAGACCCACCATGCGTCCACCAAATCCCACTGCCCTCTGCTCAGCTTACCTGGTACAACTGGCAGACAAGGCTCAGAAGGTGGTCATGATCATCCATAGGTTTCTGCACAAAGCAAGACAGGTCACAGGCACAGTTCCAAGTGCCCCAACTCATGTACCCTGGATCCTGACTCCCAGATCCACCGCCTTGGAGTTGGATCTAATTTATACCAGCTCTCTATTGAGTCCCAAGGTGGTAAACCTTTACTGGAGGAGCTAAGTCCATTTTCTTTCTCTGAGGAGCTGGTGGATTTGAACTGGCTGCCTAATATGCTATGGAGCTCCTGAGGTCCTGGTCCCAAAGGGACTACAAATGCGCCCCAGCTTGGCCGCTGCCTCCCAGCCCAGTGGGCATTTTCATCTCCATGGTCCTGGCCCCACACGAGAGCGACAGGGCTCTTACCCCATTGACGACGACCCAGGGCACATACTGGTGGGGCGGCTGCAAGGCATCCGTCAGCTGGGCATTGACGTGCATGAGCTGTGTGCCACGGTCCCCCATTGCACACTCCAGGATGGTGTCTGGGGACATCTCTGGGGCGTAGATTTGTAAGCACTGTGGGTGCAGGAGGGCGGGTAAGTAGGGCAGGCATTGCTTCAGCTTCCTCCCTGTTATCGCCTGATCAGCCTGCCATCGGCCCCTCAGCCGAGAGAAGTTGGGAGGCATGCTCCCCAGTATGCAAAGATGCCCTCAGACAGTGGATGCTTAGCGCACCTCAATGGGAACCCCCACCCTCTTTGATCTCTGTCCTGAGTCCTGACCAGCGGTCCTGGACTTTCCTCAGAGCTGCCGTACATGCTGTTTCCTCCACCGGGGGGGACACCTTCCTCCTTTTCCAGCACCTGCTAAAGGCCCCTCTCCTTGAGAGCTTCCTCCTCTGTCCTGCGCTCCCCAGCCCCATTCTGACCCCACAGGGTTGAGATGTCTCAAGGTGAGGCCTCATGGGCAGCCCCAGGTTTGGATTTTTGGTTTGTTTCCCCCCCCCCATTATCTTATTGTGGTGAATATCTATCTATATATCTTTATATCTATATCTGTATATTTAAACAGCAAGCTGGATATCTGATGAGTAAATACAAGATTGGGACAGATGAGTTATTCCTTTGGGAACTGTTATTCACAAGCCCTTGGGAAAACAGGCAGTCAGGTCCTACCATCTTCTTATGTATGCCACAGGCCGCTCATTTGTGTCCTTGCAAACTCCTATTCATCTGTTTAAGCTCAGCTCGAATACCCAATCCCTCCTCCAGGAAGCCCTCTCTGATAACTCATGCTCCCAAGTGACGCTCATCCTCTGATTCCCTCTGAGAGTTGAAGGCTTTGAGGCAGGAGGCCATTTTCCTGGAGCGCGATAGCAGGACGTGAACTCGGGTCAGCCATGGTCTCTGGTGCCTGCCCCCTTCTAGTGTAGACAGAGGAATGTGCTCACCGGTTGCAGGTTTTTTTCCATGTCATCCATTTCCTCCAGGCAGACGATGGTCAGAAAGGCCAGGATCTTATCCAGCTTGTCCAGCAGGCAGGCCTGAGGATTGAGGTCAGGCAAAGACATGAGGGGCAGCGTCGCTGGTGTTCACACCGACATGGTAATGGTGGTGAGATTGAACGGGAGAGGCCCCTGAGGCAGAAGCTCCAATGCCCGCCCCCAGGCCCACTCACCTCCACCTTGTTGAGCATGCATTCACGCTCTCCATGCTGACACGTGAACTGCCACGAGCCGCTGACGTTTTGCTCCTGCAAAGCAGTAGAGCAAGGGGCGTCTGGCTGGATGTCTGGATGCACACCTCCCTCCCTTACTTGGTAAGCCCAGCACCCACACACCTGAGCATTCCCGTAAGGCACCAGCGTGACGTTAAGGATCTCCTCGACCATTAGCCAAGTGGGGAAGAGCTCCCTGATAAGGAATCCCCGGCAGCCACCGCACAGAGACTCATAGTAGAGACTGACGCTGACAGGCGGTGCGTCAGGGTTCTTGGTGGGCACCTTTGGGCACAGGACGCCAGCCTACAGGGAGCAGAGGGCATGAGGTGGAAGAGCTCAGGGTGGCCCCTTCCTTCTCTGAGCCCACTTGGTTCCCATGTGGAAAGGGAGCGGCAAACAGGTGGCTCTATCCCATGCCCTCCTTCCAGACCTAGCTGGGGGAACTCGGAGGCCTTCTGTGCTCCTGCCCCCTAAAGCTCCAAACCAGTGGCTGTAGAGTTACAGTAAACCCATGTGTTATAATATAGGCCACCTCCGGGAACACCCCTTCCCTCCACCCTCAGGGTTCAGGCAGGCCAAGCTGCAGCAGGGACAGGCAGAGGGGGCCCAGCATCACAGCAGAGCAGCACAGTGGAAATACAGCTTCGCCATGGTTTTCTTGGTGGCAACCATTCCCCAACCCCTCCTTGGATGTAATCTTGATGGAAGCAAGATTACCAGGTCTTTCTTTCACGGCACTACTGGGTAGGTTCAAGTTGCCAACCTTTAGGTTAGGAGTCTAGCGCCAACTGCTTGCATCACCACCCAGGGGACCAGTGGTGTTGCTAAACCTCCCTAAATCTCAGTTCTGCATGAACAGATGGGCACACGCGTGTAAACAGTAGGCACTTAATCTATGCACGACCTTTGCTTTTCTCTAGGCCCTCTGGCTGCAGCCCCCTGGTGTGAGGGCTGCACGTGGTTAAAAGTCCTCACACACAATTCTGGGCACCACCCTCAACCCCGCCTTTTTGCAGGTGCATACTACAGGAACCTAATTATGCACATCTCTGCCACTTCACCCCCAGAGCCTCGGCGAGCTGGTTCCTTGTTTACTCCCATTCCCAATGGGCCCATGGGAACCCCTCCCAAGCCAGACTGCACAGGGGCAGCGCCTCCTATGTGGGTAGTGATGGATGCAGAGGGGAATGGGGGGGGCGGACGGTGGACAGCTGGTGGATGCGGGCTGCCGGCCAGTCCCTGGACTTCTGTGGTGTCTGCTCCCTTCTCTGCAGAACCGCGAGGAACCCTTTCCGGCCAGAATGCACAGAGTCAGAGCCATCTACATGCGGGTGGTCGGGGGGTGGGTCGGGGGAGGCTGCTTGGCCGGTCGGGGATCCAGGGGAGGCTCCTTGGGTCCCTCCCCAGAGGCACACAGTGGGCACTCAAGTGTAGCCTCAGGCAGGGCTGATGCGGACGCGGTAGGGGGACAGGACAGGGAAGTGAAACTTCCATGAGGGTGTGGGGTGCGGCAGTGGGGTGGTGGGGACGCCTCCCCCCCCACCACAGGAGCCTGGGAGCGAGGAGGCGCCGTGGCCCCAGGACAGGCCTGTCGCTTCCCGGTCTCTACCTTGCAGGCCGCTGCCACCTTGGTGGACTCTCCCGCTGAGGACGCACGCGACACCGCGAGGATCTCCAGCAGCGGTAGCAACAGGAGGGGAGCAAAGTTCATCGCGGCGGGAAGATGGGGTGGAAATGCGGGGGCCTGGGAGGGAGCTGCCTTTTAACTGCGCGGAGGCCCGCCCTCGCCACGCCCACCAGACGCCACGCCTCCCAGGGCTCTTCTGGTTGAGGCGAATGTTCAGTCTCGCGTCCGTGGCTCTACTGCTGTTTCCCCCTCTCTGAACCAGGACTCCCCTCTCGCAGATCCCCCTGCCCTTCTCCTTCTCTTGGCCCAATGATCCCCTGGCCCCTCTGGGAGCCATCGCCGGTGCTACTTTCAGGAACGGCCCTACCACTGGCCATCAGATGTCTGTCTGGGTCCCAAGTCACGGGCACTATCGCTGTAGGGTCTCATTCCGTCCTCATCCTTCCCGCTCGCCAGGAAATCAGCTTTCCTCAGTCATAAGACGCCTGAGACTTGAGCACCTTGAGTGGAGGTGGGTGGAGACTTAAGGGACAGCGAGAGACAAAGATCCCCAAGATATGAGGGGACCCACGGCCAGAGTGAATACCTGGACCCTAGTTGGGGGTGGGGGTGGGGGCAGTGGGTATAGTCCAGTTCCTTCCTTCTCCCTGTCCCCGGTCCTTCTCACCCTCCCTCTCCTCTGATCTTTTATCCACTTCCTGTCCCTTGTGACCCTACCGCCAAGATTCCACAGCCCCCACCTCTCTTCCCTCCCGTAAGGCTGACTCAGGCTTGGTCGCAGCTGGGCTGGAAAGCAGAAGCCAGAAAGCAAGGCTCCTCACTTCCCTAGAGAACCCCCAATCCAGCTAAGGGAAAAGAGGAAGGTTGGTTCCTCCTATCTTCCCTGAACTGAGAAGAATATGGGCCGTGGTCCTGGTGGTGGGATAGCTTGTTTTGTCTAAGGGGGAAGGAGTGATGGGGTAAGATGCAGACTCATAGGCCAACCAGTTTGAGTTTGGCTCTACTGTCTGCTGGGACCTCAGGCAAGAAACTGGAGCCTCAGCTTTTCTCTCTGTAAAGTGGGGAGAAGACAGAGAAATAAAACTACCCTGAGGTGGTCCAGAGGAATCTGGACAGGGGCTGTCCACAGGACACACAGACAACGGAAGAACCTCGGAAAAGGTCTGGAGGCAGGTGTGTTGGGGAAGTAACAGACCTTTAGATTTTTGCCGGTCACAGGGCCAGGCACGAGGCGGAATGGGACACGCAGCTGCTCTGGGCCTCCCCCTGCTTGGTTCTGAGGAAACCAGAGCTAGCGTTTCTACACAGGTAGCAGCAACAGCTTCGGAGCTGGGGTTTCCCTGAGAGTAGGGGCTGGCCGTCCTGCACCTGCATGCCAGCTCTCCCACAAGCTCAGGTCCCCTTGGAAGCCTCCCATAGACTTGCACCCATAGTTTGCCTTTAGATGGGTGTTGCTGTAGAATTAACCATCAGTGTAAATGGCATGCTTCTGCAGTGCACACCTCACAGTGTTTATAACTCTAGAATGTAGTGCCCACCTGCTGCGGGCACAACCCATTTTATTAAACCTTCAGAGGGTCCCCGGGGAGAGCGGTAAGTAAACAGACCAGAAAGGACAGTAGTTTTCCCCAGGGCACACAGCTGGTGGTTGAAAGAAGATGGAGAAGGGGCCTCAGGCTGGCTGGCGACAAGCTTTATTCTGGGTCCTCTATGTGGGAGCAAACACAAAAAAACCCAAACCAACTCATTGCTGTTAAATCTGAACGGATTTGTAGCTGACACTCCAGCGCGTTTTCAGAGGCTGGAAATCGTGTGGGAAATTGCCCATCTTTCTCCCGTAGAGCAAGTGGTGGATTTGAACAGTCCACCTCTGGTTTTTGGCAGCTCTACTTACCCACTAGGTGACCAGAGCAGAACTAGTACTTAGTTTATCTTTGAGCACCTCCTGACCAAGAATATGATAGGGGCGGAGGTCAGGACAGCTCCAGGCCTCTGAGGCCAAGCTGGGGACTCTCCTGTCCCCAAGTGCAGAGGCAACTTGTTCCTTGTTCTTTACTCCTGTCCTACATAGTTGGGCCTTGAGAGGCCTGTCTGGTAAGAGGGTAAAAAGGACAGACAGACTGGGCTGAGGGATAGGGCCCTGAGGGAAAAAGACTGGGGGGGGGGGGTGGAAGGAGTGATTAGAGTCCAGGTGGAGGGTGCTGCACCCACCTGACCCAGCTTGGTGTCTCTTAGGACCCTATGATGGTGATGGAAGTCACAAGACAGGTGCAAAGTGATGGAGTCACAGGGCCAGGGGACTCAAATGCTGAAGTCCTGGTGTTGTAACTCTGATGAAGATATGGAGGAGTTAGTGAGAGTGTGAGGGCCTCTCTCAATTACGATGGGGGGAGGTGAGTTTGAAGGCCTGTGGACAGTTGGGTGGAGTCTAGGGTCCCCTGGGCTCAGGGTTTGGGTCTCTTCTGTGATCCCCCCCCCGAGCGAGTCTGTCATTTCCCTGGGCCCTGTGCTAACCATGGTGTGTGTGCACCCTCAACCATGGGGGTCCCACCAGGCCCATCCCACTCCCAAAGCAGCAACAAAGACCCACTGCAAGTGCAATACAACGGTTCCAGAGCTTTATTTGTGGCAATGCCAATGTACCGTACAAAATGTACCTTCCTGGGCTGACAGCATAAAAAACCAGGATGCTTGTCCCAAAAGAAGAGAAAAAGAGAGGGCTCGACTGCCGAGGAAAAGTAAAATTGAAACATGATAAAAGAAGCAGGCCGGAGTCACGCTTGGTGGGCAGCGTTTTGGCCACAGCCTGCGGCAGCGGAGCCTCCAGGGGCCAGGCTGGGTGGGCCCGGTGCCCGAGTTTTATTTTTAATGATTTTCAGGGCAGGAGGGGATTTCTTGACATTGCTCCCCTCGTAGGGGAAAAAACTCAGCGGCAGGTTTCACTTCAGGGTTTGGAAGGGAAGTTGGGGTCCGTGGGGCGGGTCCCGCCCGGCCCCAAATATCACAGCAGAGGCTCCTGGAAGTGGCCGTGCGAGGTTCCTTCCTGCCCGGCCCCGGGTCTATGGCTTAAAAATCAGGGTGCCCGAGCTGGGGCCGCGCAGCCCAGGGGCCTCTGTAAACAGGGCAGGCGCAGCCAGGAGGGATCTCGGGGACCCCAGGGGCCTACACTGGGCAGGGCAGGGGATCAGGTGGCCAGAACCATGGGAGGGCAGTGTCCGTGGGGAGTTAGGGAAGGGGTACAGGACCCCCAATACAGAGATAGGGAGAGAGTTAGAGAAAAAGAGGTAGAGAGAGACAATGACAAAGATACCCAGAAGGGAAAAGAAAGAAAGACGGGAAGAGACACAGGAGAGAGACAGTTGAAAAAGAGAAAGATGAAGGGAGGACAGACAGACAAACAGAGACAGACAAGAGACTCAAGAGACACCGGGAGAAGGAAAGATGGGAAGAGACGGATTTGCTGGAGACAGAGACTCAGATAGACTAAGAGAGGTCAGTAGACTGAGAACGCCAGAGAAGAGGAAGCGGAGGCCGGGCTGTGCGGGTCTGCAGCCCTGTCCCAGCCTCTGTGGGTGGGTGACCTGTGGCAGCCCTGCCAGGTGCCAGGCCGTCAGCGGTTGGCAGGCGGAGGCCCAGGCCCTGGGGCACGCACAGGGTGGGCCAGCGTGACGGCCAGCGCGTCGTTGTGCTGCACCAGCGAGGCGTGCTGGTAGTGCAGCACCAGCTCCTTGAGGGACCCGTACAGGTTGTAGGGCTCTGCAAAGCCGAAGCCGGTGGCCGTGCGGTAGATGACACAGTGCTTGGTGTCGCCGTCCACCCTGTGGGCAGGGGCCAGGCGACATGTCACGTGGTGTCCTCGGCTCCCTGGGTTCCGCCCTCCTGCCAGCTAGCCCTGGTCACCCATTCTCCATGGGACCCCATTTCTCGACTAGACCCCGTCCCAGCTGCCTCCTTTTCCCAGGTCCCAGTAGGTGCCCCAGGAAAGTCAAAGCAGGGAGTGAAGAGACCCCCCCCGCGGGCCCTCTCCCCCAGCACTTACACCACAGAGCAGGCGTAGCAGCCCCGCTGACTGCTCTCTCGGATGAGGAAGGTGCCGTCTCGCTTGCCGCTCAGCATCTCCTCGGCCTGCGTGCGGTTGATCTTGCCCACGTACCATGTCCGTTCCTCATGGTGGGGGAGGTCGTCTTCATCCTCCATCAGAGAATACTGGCTGTGTGGGCAGTGGGGTGGGGGTCAGAGATGGCAGGCAGATGGACGTGGCCACTCAACCACCAGCAGTTGAGGTCTCCCTGTTGCCTGTACAACTTTTCTTCCCTGGTGAACTCCTATGCACGCCCTCAAAACCCATCAGCAATGCTGCCTCCTCAAGGAAGACCTCCCTGCCTCCCAGCAGTTGGTCACTTACTCCTCAGTCTCGTTTTTAATCCCCAGCCACTCATTGATTTTCTTTTGCCGGGCACCTTTCTGGTTGAGCCACCTGAGGAGAAGAAAAGGAAAGTTGAGCGAACGTCCCTTTTGCTAATGGAGAAATCGAGACTACAGCAGAGGCAGGGCAGAGGCAGGCCAAAGCCCTTGGTCATCTAGCAAGCCTGGCCTGAGAAAGGGGCTAATCTAAGAGGGCTGTTCTGGATGTAATACCCCCAGTGGCCACATGGGGGCACGCGTCACATAGACAAAAGCAGTTGAACCTTGGTAGGTTCCCAAAGCCTTGCAGACTCAGTTGGCCGTGGGTGGAGCCTCGCATCCTCTCTGAACTCGGGGAGCCAGTCAGGAACACGCAGGACCCGACAAGACTTTTGCAAGAGAGACTCAGTCTTGGCATGGCTGAGCAGGAAACTTCAGAAAAAATATTGAAGGATATAAACTCGGCACCCAGCAGGTGTATATAAACAGCGTGGGTTTTGGGGAGCCCCTTGCTTTCAAGAGTTAAGGAAGGGCAGGTCAGGCTAACTGCAGGGCTCCTGGAAGGGATGCACTCACAGCAGGTACTGGTCTCGGATCTTGCGCAGCTGCATGAGGTCGGGCTTGAGGCTGTTCATGCGTTTGTCGATCTCCCGGTTGTCGGAGGCCTGAGCCCGCAGCTCCTGCTCCAGCTTCGTGCGGCTCTCGTGGATCTCAGCGATGCGGGACTTGAGCCGTTCGGAGTTCAGCAGGATCCTGTGGGAGGGCAGCTCCCTTAAGGACACGCTCTTGTACCCAACTCCATAATTCCGGCCTCGAAACTGTGTGATTCCCCGTGACGACTCCTTTCTGGCGAACTCCTATTCACCCGTCAAAGCCCGTTCCTTTCCTTCCCCTCCCGGACTCACCGCTGCATCTCCTTCTCGTTGCCCTCCCGCCGGAAGCGCTCCAGATATTCTTTGCTGCACTTCTCCTGCGTCTGGCCCTGCTCCTCGAAGATCTTGATGGTCTCGTTGAAGGCCTCGATTGCAGTGCGCTTCATCTGCAGCTCCTGGAGGAGGGGGTGGATCTCAACATCTCCTGGGGCTTCCCCACCAGCACCCCAAAAAGGGTGACACTTAACTCATTAGCTCCAAGACGTGGAGTTGACTCATTGCTCTCTTTCCAGTGGGTTTTCAGAGGCTGTAAATCTCATGGGGTGGCATCCACTTCCTAAATAACATGCCTCCAGAAAGTCTATGAACTCTGGTGTCGATAGATGTAGAGGGGCTTCAGGCCTTTTGTTCATTGAGTCCCGCCCCACTCGAGGGCAATCAACACCACCACCACCAAATCTCATAGGAGGAGACTGTCTTTTTCCTGTGGAGCTGCTGATGGATTTGAACCATCAGAGAAGTCCAGCCTTTGAGCTAAAAATGCAACTCCCTACTGACTACGTCACCAGAGCTCCCTGAGGGGTGAAAGAAGACTCCATTTCTGCCAAGCAGCCTCTACTCAAGCTGTTCCTCATTCTTCTGACTCCTGCTACATCCAACAAACTGCTACTGAGCCTTCAAGACCCCCGATCCCCAAGCCTCCTTCCCTCCTTTGAGAACCCATGAATATTTCAACCTGCGGCCCTGCTGAGAATTAACAATAAATCCAGTACTTTCTACACTGAGGGTGCACATCTCTCGTGACTGACGTGGTTAGACACCTCATCCCCTCAGAGCCTCCAATGACCTGCTAGTAAAGAAGGGACAAGTCACACTGTGTACTGCTGCAGGGACCAAAGTGATTCCTAGCCCAGGATGGGGCATCAATCTGAGGCCGGTGCATCTTGGGGAATTTATGAACAGGCCCCTCAAGTGGTAAAGCCTGGCCCTTTCCTGTGAACACTGCCCCTATGCTGACCCCTCACTAGATTATTCTCATCTCTTTGAATCATGTCCCCAGCTAAAGGGAATGGAGAGGTCATCAAGACCTCTATTTTATAAGGGATGTGAGAAGTGCAAGTGGTTTGAGGCTGACAATTTAAAAATTGATGGTTCAAATCCACCCACTGACATCATGGAAGAAAGGCCTGGCAAGCAAGAATCTATAAACTTCAGACAAGTAAACCTATTCTATTCTATTCCCATGAAATGGAATGGATGCAATGGTAACAAGTGTAGCTTTATAAAGAGTATAAAATGTAGTTCCACTTTATAGATGTGGAAACTGAGGTCCAATCTCACCCTTAGATTGCTCAAGAACTTATGGTACAATTTCCACCATATATATTTATTGACAGACTTTATAGCTGCCTCTACTATTGGTGGGGGCATTAGGTAAATCTGCTGACAGGGACCTTTCCAGAGTACTGGAAAATACCAACAGTCTAGAGACTAAGGTGCACCTGATTCAGCCCATGGTCTTTGCAATTCCTTGCTATGCATCAGAGAGCTAGACAATGACTAAGGATGGCAGAAGAAGAATGAATGCCTTTGAGTTATGGTGCTGGAGAAGAGTCTTGAACATACCATGGACTGCCAAGAAAACAAACAGATATGTCTTGGAGATGGTGAAACCAAGTTTCTCCTTGGAGGCTAGGATTTTGAAGCCCCATCTCACAAACTTTGGCCAGATGGCCAGGAGATCCTTGGAGAAGGACATCCTGCTCAGAAGGGTGGAGGGACAGCGCAGAAGAAGAAAACCCCAGATGAGATGGACTGATACAGTAACTTGGGCAATGGGGGTTGGTGTGACAGTCAGTGAGACTGGCTCAGGATAGGGCAGGGCTCTGATACACAGGGTCGCTATGAGTCGCAGGAGAATTGACGGCACATAATAACTATTGGTGCCTGGCTCTGTGACCTAGCAGTTGGCATGTGTACCCACAGCCTCATTGGCCTTCGTGCCTCCGTCTCCTTGGGGGTACCTGAGAGGTACGGGTGTACTCCTCGTAGAGCTGGTCATACTCTCGGCTCTTGTCCTGGTACTGCTGGTGGTAAACCTTCAGCTGGGCGCCCACCGCCTCCACACTGTCCTCCTTGACTACCTGGTCCTGGGGGTAGCCAGAGATGTCAGAGGGGAGACCCAGGCCTAGTCTGGGCCAGGCAACCCCCTTTTGGGCTCCCATCCCTGGCTCAGACCTGCTGGTACTTGGACACGGGGTACAGGAGCCGCGTGTCCAGCTTGGCATTGTACTGGGCCAGTGACTCGTGGCGGTAGTGGGTGATGAGGTCCACCACCGAGCAGAAGGTGAGTGGCTCTGAGAAGCCATAGTGGCCGTCACGGTGGAACACTTTGATGAGCTTGTTGTTGCCGCCTTTCCTGAAGGGTAGAGGAGTACCAGTACTCAGACAGACCCCAAGGCTGACTCCCAGGTGCCCACCAGGACCCGGGTCCCCTGACTGTGACATTCTGTATATCCCAAACCCTATATAGTCCTTCTGATCAGATGCCCTCCCACTTGCTTCCATGAACTTTGACCCGGGGTCTTGTGGAAAGGGTAGGCCCTCACCTGAGGGTCAATGTGTACTCCCCCTGGATCTTGCTCGATGCATCTCGGACCAGGAAGGTCCCGTCAGGCGTGTCCCGGAGTTTCTCATTCACCTCCTCCCTGCCAAAGAGACTCAGGATCAGCCCGCTGGAGACACTGCCTGCCCCTCGAAACTCCAGCTTCACCCACAGTTCTCCCAGGAGCCTCAGCAGCGCTGCGCTCTTACCTGGAGATGTCCCCCCAGTACCACTCAGCATCCTGCAGGGAAGGCGGGCTGCCCCCATTGGCCAGGCCCCCAGGGGTTGGCTTGGCCTTGGAAGGTTTAGGTGGCAGTGCTGGGACACAGGAAGAGAAATGCACACTGAGTACTGAGGGTCCCCTGTGGTCAAGCCCCTTGTAACCAGGCGGACTGACAAAGGCAGGGCCTATTCTCCCGGCATGTCCTCCCTCCTTCTGTGGTGGGGTGTGTCACCTGGGGGCACGACCTCTTGTTCCTCCAGATGCTCCTGAAGCAGCTTCTCCACCAGCTTCACTGGGAAGTCCGGGCCGGGGCTGGGCTCCGACCTGGGGGGTGGGAGGTTCAGGGTGACGTGTGTACACACGACTGTGTGTGAGCCTGAACATGAGGGAGTGGCACGAGCCAACTCGTGCTTATGTGTAGGTGATCGATGCTCAATTACATTCACAGAATATAACCAGAACTGGGGTGGGGTGATTGAAAGTGAGGGTACAGTAGTATTGGCTACGAGAGATCCTGAGTGAGGCAACTGGGGGGGCTCCCGGGGTGAGGAGCCTCATCCGCGTTCCTCTCACCTGTCTAGGGCCCTCAGACCTAGCGAGGAGCCCCATCCACACACAGGGGTGACATTCACCCCTTTTTATTTTTTTTATTAAATTTTATTAATTTTAATGAACATTTAGAGATTTGGGTTTTGTTTTTTTTCCCCTTCACCCTCCAACATATTTTACTGATTGTGACACCAATTGGCACTCTTTTTCACCGCTAGGTTAGATTTGGGGTTTTCATACATTCATTGTGGCACTATTATTCACCCCCTTTCTTAATACTTGGATCCAAGCCCCGCCCCCTCGTCGAGCCCTGTCCTCTGGCGCATGCGCCATGCCTCACCCGTCCAGCGCAACCCCCGGCTGCGGCGAGGGTGGTGGCGCGTGCAGCAGCAGCAGCAGCAGCGGCCCGAAGGTGGCGGCCAGGGCGCGGATGGCGGGGCCTGGCGCTGGGGTGCGGCGGGCCATGCGGCCCAGGTGCTGCAGCAGGAAGCGCAGCGTGAGTGCGTGATGCAGGGGCAGCACAGGTGGCTCCAGCGCTGGCCCCACGGGCCCCGCAGACTCTGCTGAAAGAATGTGGGTGCCTTGTAATGCACTGCGGCCTGCGCCTGCCCACCCCCGGCCCCTCCCCAGTGGTGGCTGGCCAGTGCCTTCCCAATCACGCATCTCCCAGGGCGCCCCACACGGCTCACCCCGCAGGGCCCGGAAGGCTTCAGCCGCAGCCTCAGATGTCACCAGTGGCCCTGGAAGCGCCAGAAGGAAGCCCTTGACACCGTCTGACAGGGCCACCACGTCCCACTGCTCCACGTCACTTAGGGACCAGTCTGCAAGGCAAGGGCACACATCCAGATGTTCCTGGGTCACCACTAGGCCATCGGAGGCAGAATCCTTCCCTCTTTGGCCTGCTGATGTCCGGCTTACCTGTGCGTGGGGCAGGTAGGTCTGGCCTGTAGACGGAGTCACTGTCCAGTCCTGGGTGAATGGGACAGAGGGTCATCAGAAAGACTTGGGATCAAACCGTGTCCCCAAGTATCCAAACTGTCCAACTGAGACCCTCAAGTCCCTGTCTCATTTTTTTTAATCTAGAAATAGATGGGGAGAAGGGAACTTGCCAGAGGGCTAAGTAGGGTGTCCACATTCCCTTTTCCCTGTGGGGTCACTCATCTCCCTATTCACAAAGGGGCCCAGAGCCTTTTAGGCCTGGAGAAGGGATTCTTCCTGCACTGACTGAACCTGGCAACCCTGTGAGGGGCTGAACTGCCCATCACCTGAGGTATGCAAGCAGAACTGGGGGGGGGGGGGCTGGTCTGTGGCTGAGGCTCACCTGTCCGTTCAACAGCCTCCACAAGCTTCACCAGAATTGGGGGTGCGGCCTCAGGAGGAGAGAACTGCTCGTGTAGGTCAGGGAGTGTGAGGCCTGGAAGGAGGGGGTGAAGGATGGAGGTGAAGTGCTGGCAGGGCCTGGCCCCTCTCTCTGCACCCCCAGAGTCATTAGCTGGGGTGGCTGCTGAGAGGCTATGGCTTGGGCAAGCAGCTGGGGAGGCCAGAAGGTCCTGGCTGGAGGGCTGAAGGCTGAGTCGGCTGGCATTTGTGTCCTGGGTGGAAACATCAGGACTTTACACCACTTCAGAAACCAGGGGTGATGGGTTGTATACCCTCAAAAATATACCCACATCCTGATGCCTGGTACCTACGGATGTGATCGTCTTTGGAAAGAAGAGTGTTTGAGATGATAACGAAGCTGCTATGGTGTGCCAATGCTAACTCATCGTGACCCCCAGCGACAGAGAACTGCCTCTTAGGGTTTCTTGGTGTAGTGTGTAACATGTCAGGCAGCTAACTGAAAGGTCGGAGGTTCAATTCTACCAGCTGCTCTGTAGGAGCAAGACGGGCCATCTCCTCCTGTAAAGATGTATCACCATGGAAGCTCAATGGAGGTTTGTGAGGAGAATCAATCAACTCTCCCAAGGCAGGGGCAGTGGAATCCTTATGGGAGATCACCAGGCCTTTTCTCTAAGGAGCAGCTGGTAGATCTGAACCGATGACCTTTTGGTTAGCGGCCTAACGCTTTACCATTGAGCCATTAGGGCTCTTTGTAATTTAGTTCACTCACTCATTGCTTTCAAGTCAGAACTGACTCATAGCTGACCCTCCAGCGAGCTTTTGGAAGCTGTAAATTACACACAGGAAGCTCTGGTGGTTTAGTGGTAAGGAGGTGTGCTGCCAACTCAAAGGTACATGGTTCAAATCCACCCAGATGCTCCTTAAGAGAAAGAGAGGCAATTTCCTCCTGTGTGATTTACTGCCTCTGAAAAGCCGTGGGAGGGTCAGCTGTGAGCTGGTTTCTGATGGTACACACCACCACCAAACTGGACAGAAGGAGATAGTCTATCTTGGAGTTGAACTATCAGATGCATCATCTCTGGATTAGTTGCTTAACTCCCTGCAGACTACTCTACCTGGAAGCCATACAGATCATCCAGGGTTTAGGGTGGGTCCTAAATGCCATTACCATGTCTTCAGAAGCCCAGAAGACAAGAGAAAGTCATGTGAAGACAGATGTCTTGGAGCACTAAGGTTATAAAGCCAGGACTGCCCCAGGTCACCAGAAGCCAGAAGAGCCAAGGAAGGACCCTCCCCTTTGGGCCTCCTCTTCCTCACAGAGAGAATATCTTCCTGCTGTTGGACTCGGCCCTGTTTTTTTGGCACTTTGTCATGGCAGCCCCAGGAGACTCACTTAACAGGGTTTGGGCTCTGCCAGGGCCCAGGACTCTGGCACTGAACCTGCCCATTCTTGACCTCAGCTTCCTCAACTGAGAAATGGGTTGATGAAATGATCTGTCCTTCTTTGCAGGAAAAACAAAGGAATTGAAGAAGAAAATATCCCTATGGGCCTAAACACTTTTCCCTCTTTTCCAAGTTGTTTGTTTTTTAAAAAGTATTCTGCACTCCCTTTCTAAGCCACTGAACTTGCTCCCAGTGGCCAAGTGGTCCCAGGCCCCCCTTCTAAGCCACTGATCGGGTTCCCAGTGGCCAGGTGGTCCCCCCCACCCCCAGCCAGGAAGGCCCTTCCCGCCCTGGTGTCCTGGAGCCTCTGCCTCTATCACCACTAGATACGGCTCTGGCCCTCAGCGGGGACGCCCTGGCATGCAGCAGGGGCAAGCTGGGGCCTGCGGGGCCTCCTGAGCGATGGGCCAGGTGGAGACTTAAGCTGGAGGAGGGCCCGGCTATGTAGAAAATGCCAGAAAAAACAGTGAAGAAAACCCAACCCAGGGTGAAGGGGATAGTGGATAGGGGTGGGGATTAGACATTTAACACTGAATCTGTGACCAGTTTGCCAACTGGTGGGGAGGTCCCAGCAGAAGAGTGGTCACCTCTATATTACAGAAGGGACAACCCTCTGGTTATTTCTACGTGGGGGCTCTGCCTTAGTTCCCCGCGTGGGAACAAACAGTAGGGACATGAGTAGACTCAGCTTGTCCTCAGAATCCAGAGCAACAGGCATGAAGGGACCAGTCCTGTGGTTTCCAGATGAGGAAACTGAGGCCAGAGTGGGTGGGTTTGGGTAGGGTCATGTGGTCCTGGAAGGCTGGGAGGGCAGGCCGGGTAGCCGCCTCGCGTGGGACAGCATGCGGTGGCTGGACCTCGGCCAGGCTGGGGAGGGAGGCGGCTGTTACCAGGGACAGAGGCAGATTCTGGCCAGGAGCCCAGATGGGGCCTCCTGCTCCTCGGGCCGAGGCGGGATACAGGCCCGGGCCCTGGAGACACCAGATGCCGAGCTGCTTGGAGCCCCTGATCTGCCCTGAGCCAGGAACTCTAGCCCAACCTCTCTGGGCATGAGCGTCCCTCATGCACAAAGACGGGCTGCTCTCAGTGCCTCGCAGGCCGCTGGAACACTGAGGGACCCTTGGGCACCTCTTCCTTCTGCTCTGTGCACAGGCCTCATGGGTCAGACCAGGCTCAGCACCGGTCAGCCTCCTCTTCTCACCCAGGCCTCAGTTTCCCCAGCTAGAACCCATACTTCCTGCCTGGCACATGGCAAAGTTTCAGCATGTGCTTAGGAACAACAAGCAGGGGTAGTTAAGGGTCTCTCCAGAGGGACATGGGGTCCTCACAGTCCACCACGCTTCACCATCTTCTCATTTTAGGAACAAGAGTAACAAAGAGAATTCCTGGATGGACAGGGTCTGTGAACTGAAGACGGAAACTAGACCTCTGAATCCAACCCTACGCTCAATGAATTCTACACCCCTCCCACAATCCCTGAGGCCCAGTTCCATGCTCTTCCCACAAGCCCTCAGGTCCAGCTACTGCTGCCTCTACTTCCTCATTCCACTCCCCATCGTGGGGGCCTTCTGCCATTCTATCCCACTTCACAGCCTTCACCCTGGCAGCTCCAGAACATTCCACCCAGCTCCCCGCAGGAATGGCTCTATCCTCATCATGTGCTGTCCCCAACCCCGTTCGTTATTCCTTAAGCCAGTTCTGTGAAGGCAGGGCCAGGCCTATGTCCACTGCTGGCCCCTAATCCCTGAATTGGGCCCAGTCCATAATGTACGTGCCATCAACACATGTCCAATGACTGAATGGATGTCAGCTAAGTCTTCCCCGAGAGGGGTATCGCGGCCTCAACAGCAAGAAGAGGCTGACGGAGTCCCCAGGCATGACCCTGTATCAGATGGCCACTCACCTGGCTCAGGGGGCCCATCTCGGGGCCGGGCAGGCAGTGGCCGAGGACCCCGCAGTCGGGGGCCAGGCCGGGCCAGGGCCACGGGCCCCAGGAACTCCACATAGGTGCCAGGGAAGTCACCACGCTGCCGTGTGCGCTCATTAACGCCGGGCATCCAGCCCACGGTCTGTGGGCAGCGCTCGCCACCCTCGGCCACACCCAGCGCCTGCAGGGCTGCCCGGCTCACCACCAACACATCCCCAGGCAGCAGCTCCAGGTCTTCGGGCCGCTCCCGGCGAAATGGGTACAGTGCTCGGTACTGGAAGCCCTCAGCACCTGCCATGGCCGGGTGAGGTGGTGTCCAGACAGTCAGGTGGCTGCTGGGGGCCCTCCTGACCCCATGGGCCGTGGGAGGGGCCGGCAGGAGGGTCCCCTGGGCTGGCTTAGGGTACTTAGACCCCTGTGTCCGCCATGAACTTGAAGGAGTGGAAATAAAACTCTGAGGTCAGGTGAGGCCAGGTGGGCTGCTTTATGCCTCCCTTTCCACCATGATGCCCCGACCCTGACCAGGGTCCCTCCTTGCTGTGTCCACCATCAGTTGACAGGTGGGTGGGATCTGTGCTGTTTCCGCTCACTCTGCTGCCAAATGCTCCATCAGCTGGAGGGGCCGGGAGAGGTCACTCACTCCCTCGTGTGGGAGGCCATCAGCACCCAAGGCTGGGGCTCTTCCGAGGGAGCCAAGTGCACAGGCAGCCACCATGCTCGGCCAAGGGCTCAGACCTATGGGAGGAAGGCAGGGTGGAGTCAGCTGGGCTCAGACCCTTCCTGCCTCAACTCTGAGAGGGGTCCAAGTTCGTCCCTTCCCTTCTCTGGGCCTGAGTTTCTCTATTTGTAAAATGGGGGCAAGAGTAGCCCCCGTCAAAGTATTTAGGAAACGACCCAGGACACAAAGCCCTTGTGAGATGAAGAAACCAAGGCTGAGACTACAGAGGCCTTCCTCAGGGCCAAGAAGAAAGCAAGATTCAAACCCAGATTGGCCTGACTATAAGTCAGCATAAGAAATGAACGGGTCAAAAAAAGAAAAGAAAAGAAAGAAATGAACGGGTTAGGCACATGGTCCGAAAGTTCTGTACAATGAGAGTGAGCAGGGCTGCAGGGGTGTGGGAGGCGTTCAGGGAAGTCCAAAAGGGCGACTGGGAGAACTGAGCTCAAAAGGAGGCAGCAGGTATGCAGAGCAAAGGGGAAGGAGGTCCTGGCAGAGACCCCTACAGGTAAGCCTAGAGGTGAGTCCACACTGGTGGATTGTGGGCCTCTCTGCAGGGAAGGAGTGAGTTGGGGGAGCCCGCCTCCAGCTTGCTTCAATACAGGGAGTGTCTAGCAGGTTGTTCAAAACGTGCAGGGGTGGGGTAGGCAGCCTCAAGGCAGATGGCAGAGGTGTACTGTAGCTGCCAGGTGTGGGCGATCACCCCAGGCTCACCCCAGTCTCAGGAAGAGTGGAACAGATAGACTACCCTGCAGAGAGTTGGAAGGAGAAGGGCTAGGGGGTGGGGGGTGTCCAGGGAAGGCAGGGTTCTCAGTGAAAGCTGGGAAGGTGCACCAGGCAGAGGACTTGTTCATGCAAAAGCACAGTGGAGGGAAGCCGTTTGCCAGGAGTTCAGGGAGGGCTGGTGAGAGTGAGGAGTCCGCCCATTAAAGTCTTGAGTGCCAGGTGAAGGCCCAGCGCTAGGCGGCCAGGAGTCCCAGATGTCTAGCAAAGAGCAAGGGCTCCTTGTTCCCCAGGGCCCAAGGTACCTGCTCTCTGGACCCTGTCACTTTTATGCCACAGGTGGGGAAACTGAGACCCAGCGAGGGGACATGCAAGAAAGGGCCTGTCGTAGCTTGCCTGGGATCCTAGTGTGCAGATGTTTGCACAGCACTAGGTGTGCGCGACCCGAATCAGACTGGGGGAGGCGGGTCGCACAACTGTCTAAGGCGCGGGCGGGGTCGGTGCGCGCTCACGCGTGGACAGATACACACTCGGGGCCTTCGTGGACCGGAAGTGGAGTCGACCCCTGACTTCTCGTCCCCATTTTATTCCACACAATAACCGGGAGCCCCTCGTTACTGCTCGGTGTCCCCAGCACAGACAGGGCCAACCTCAGTAGGGGCTGCGGCTTTAGGAGCCTATGTCTACCTGGAGCCCCGAGTTGCACCCCGCGTCCCCGGGAAGACTGCACTGCAGCCGAGTCAAGCCGAGCCCTGAGTCCCATGCGGCTCCCCTTCCATGAGGCCCCCCCAGTTTCCGCGGGGCTCGATCCAGTCCAGCGCTCCGTCCTGACCTCCAGCGAGCCCCACATTCGGTGCACCCTTATTCTCGCACCTACCTTGTACGACAATCGGTCGGACTCACCTGGTCGTGTTGCTGCCGCCTCCGCCGCAGCCGTCACGCCGAGCTGAACCCGCCCCGTGGCTCGACCGCGGCCGCCACCGTCGCCGCAGCAGCTGCCGCCGCGGTTCCGAGCGGACGGGCCCGCCCCCAGCGGAAATGGCCCAGCGCGTTCGGGTCCCGCGGGTGAGCCGAAGCGGAGCCGGAGACCGGGGATACCCGACTACTTCCGGAGAAAGCCGAAGTGCTCCCCCGGGAGAGCCGAGTAGTTCCGAAAGTAGCCGAATGCTTCGAGTAGCTCCAATAACCTTACGTTGGGCTCCGCCAGGTTTAGAAACACCCGAGCCACTCCGGAAAAAACCGAGCGTATTCCCGCGGGAATGGTGGTCTAGAGGGGCTGTCAAAACAGCCGACTGTTTCCGAAAATAGCCGAGATCTATCAAGCCTGGCCGATGAGGCTTCGGGTTCGGCTGAGCGAGGTTTAGACACACCCGAGCAATTCCGGAGGTGGCCGAGTTCGTTTCGGCTGAACAGAGTGTGATCGGTTCTAGGAGCGGAGGCATATCTAGGGTATGGCGGGTGCAGATGTGCCCCGGCTGCCTTTTGAGGAGGGGCGCCATTGAGCACTTTCTATATACCATTCATTTCCATTGTCAGCAATTTAAAACGAATTGCCAAAGCCACTACTTTCCATACATACGCCTCTGCGCGGGGATTTGAGTCCAGAGAGCCCAGCCAGCTTCCACAAATTGCCTAAGCGTGGACGGCTCCAGATGGCGGTGAGGCAGCCCGGTGGTGCAGGGAACAGAAGTGGGGAAGGGGCCCGCCCTAACGAGTGGATCTTTCCGGAAATAGCCGAACAAGCTCGCGTCTGAGGAGCAGCAAGTTGAAGGCGTTTCTATGGCAGCGGAGAGCGCCCGGAAGCCGCCCATGGACCTGGAACCGATGCTACCCATTTGTTTCTGGCAACAGTTAGGGGGTGAGGAGTGTGCCTAGAAGGTTTGCAACACCGGAAGTAGCCAAGTGTTCTGGATAGGTTGGGTTCGATTGAAGTTTTAGGGCACAAAGGATTTCTTTTATACAGCCCAGGGTCCCTGGGACCTGTTTTAGAGGGAGGTGGGGACCAGGGGACATATAAATGTCTAACTCCCGAGTAGCCTTCCTGACACCTCAGTTGGCCCATTAGGGAGCATCAGAGTTTTACTGCACTGCGATGGGAAAGTCTGCTGTTAGGGACATCTCCAAAGTACTGAAGAGCAATGGTGTCTCTCTGGAGACTAAGGTGCCTCTGATACAGGCCATGGTCTTTGAAATCACTTGTAATGCGTCAGAATTGGACAATGACTAGGGAGGATAGAAGGAGAACTGATGCCTTTGAGCTGTGGTGCTGGAGAAGAGTATTGAGGGTACCATGGACAGAAAACAGGTTCATCCTAGAGAGGGTTAAACTGGGCGGCTCCTTGGAGGCAAGGATTCTGAGGCTCCGTCTAACATACTTTGGACATGTTGTAAGGAGGTACCAGTCCTTGGAGAGGGACATCATGCTTGGGAAGGTGGAAGGACAGCACAAGAGAAGGCTCTCTAGGAGGTGGATTGATTTGGTGACTGGGGTAATCAGGATGGGTGTATCGGAGACAGTGCGACTGGCACAGGATAGAGCAGAGTTTAGGGCTGTCGTACATAGGGTCTCTAGGAGTTGCAAGTGACTCGACTGCACAAAACAACAGCAAGGAGAGGGTTAGAGATGAGGGGCTGGCTCCATGCTCATCTTGCTGAGCTAAGGGGTGGTTTTCATCCCACCATTCTTCCCGTTTCCCTCCCTCCACACAAATCAAGACAGGCGAAGTCCTCTTGTAAATGCGGGCTTTTTATTCATCTCCAGATTGGAAAGGGGGCGAATCATGCACAGCCATGGTCCTGCCTCCAGCACCAGACAGTGCTGGGCTAGAGGCGAGGGTGGGGATGCTGAGTGGGATGCAGTGCCTGAAGAGTGCCCTCACCATCAGCTGCCTCCAAATGGAGAAATGGAGGCCCAGAGATGCCAAGCAACTCTTCCTGGGTCACGGGTCACACAGCATCACCAGGCAGAGCTGGGGCTGGAGTCTGGTGTATCTGCCACCAGATCCTCCACCAGACCATCCTGGATGACCAGTGCACCAGAACAAGGTCCAACTGATTATCCCTCATGCTGTGACTCATTAGTGGATCATGGGACGTGTTCCTGTCCCTAACCAGGCCTCAATCGCCTCAACTGTAAAATGGGCATGATGCCACCACCTCCAGCCTTTTGAAGACTGGCAGAGGAAAGGAGAAGCCACATGAAAAAGCATTTGGCACAAAGTAGTCGCTTAATAAATAATTGTTGGAATTAGTCTTGTAAACACAAGGAAACTGAGGCACAGAGTGGGAAAGCCACTTTTCCCCCAAGCCATATCACACAGATGAGGGGCACACATGGGCCTTGCTGTCCCTCAGTTCAGGTTTCTCACTTGAACTTCATCCCTGGGAAGCTCTGAATCAAGGGGACCCCCTAGATTCGTCTCAGATGAATCACAGTCAAGGTTCACCCTGGTGGGTCTAAAACAGTCAGAAACTTGTAGAGAGTGGACATTCTTCTCCTATCGTGCAGTGTCCTGTGGAGTGGGTCATGCCTGGCCTTGATCTGGTGATTCAGCCGTCAACTTCCTAGTTCCCACATCCCCTCCTGCAGAACAAAATCTGTAGGATCGTAAATCCCCTCCAAGTGGGCAGTGGTCGCCAGGCCAGCGGGACATAGCCCAGAGAGTCCAGTCCATCAGGGTTACTTTGTTTTATACGGAAAGGGCAGCATTTATAAACTTTGCAAATCATACTCGACCAGAGTTGACAGGTAAGTTCAGCTAAGTGCCTTCTAAACAGTGGATGTAGGGGAGACCAGGGGATACACACAAACATTTTTAAAAATACAAGAAAAACCAGAATTCACAAACACACACATGACTTGTCCAAAGTGCTTCCTTCTCATTTTAGGAGGCAGGGTCTGCAAACGGGGTCCCAGGCTCAAGTGTCAGGGCGGGGGCAGCAGCCTGCACGGGGGCAGCTCAGTCTGGCAATCGCTTATAAAAAGTAATAAATTAATCACAGGAATTTGCTGCTATGTACAACGCCTCTCCTGCCCCTATGGCCCTGATTGGCATCAGAATGTGAGGTGTTGCCTCCACCTTCCAGGGAGGACCAGGAGGCCTTCCTGCCTTCAAGGTGCCTCAGGCTGGTAGCCTGGTCTCCATCCGGTGATCACTTTAGTAGAAAAACATTGCACAAAGAAACACGTGGCTTCAAGGCCAGCGGAGGCCAGAATGGGAAAGGTCAGTTCTTGCCTGTGGGACCAGGGGCTTCTAGCACAGCCTCCACGCCTTCCACAGCGATCTGTGGCACTGAAGTGGGCGACCCGGCTGCTTCCTCCGAAGGTTCATCAAAGCTCACCTCCTGCACCGCTTCTTGCTTCTTGAAGGAGTCCCGGCGCTCCGAGAGGTGCAGCCGCCGCATGACCACCAGCTCCGAGTCTGGCCCTCGGCCCCGGCGCCCTGACTCTCCATCTAGCCGCTCGCCCATGCCCAGCTTATCTGCTGACTGGCCCCGGCGCAGGCGTGGGGAGCGGGCAGGCACGGGTGGGTGACCAGGCAGAGGTGAGGGTGAGCGAGGTGGGGGTGCAGGCACAGGTGGGCAGGCCAGTGGGGAGGGTGGGATACTGCTGGTAGACTTGCGGCGACCAGCCTTGTGGCGGGGTGGTCCAAGCTTGGCGGCCAGGCCATGCAAGGAGCTGGGGCGTGCGTGGCCAGCAGTTGCTGGAGAGGCTGGGCTGCTGGAGCTCGGAGATGTGCTGGGTGGGGATGCTGTGTCTGTGGGTGACAAGTATGAATCAGTGCTACCTGCCTCAATGTCCCCAGCCTGGAGCTGAAGCTCTGAGATGGACCACATCTGCCAAAGCTTTCCTTGCTCCTGTCATTTGCACAGGCTGTTTTCTCTGCTTAGATCTGGTGAACTCCTATTCATCCATCAAAACCCTAGCTCCCACACCCACTTCTCTACCTCCATTCTGAGTTTCCCAAGGCCTGGTCCCTTCCTACAGCCTGGTCCTGACCCCGTGGGGCTGAGGGTATCTTTGTCTGACTCTGTTTTCCACAGGGTCTCCTTCCTTTCCTGCCCTAGAATCTTTCCAACACTGAGTTATGACCATGCCCTTGCCAGCTATTGCACTCTGCATGGCTTCCCACCACACCTAATTTTGTCCAGCTCATTTACCCAGTGTTGGAAGTTATGAGAAATCCATCCGTCACACCCGCACCAGTCTCCGGTGCACATGATGCTCCCTCTGCTAAGGCACACCCTTCCTCTTCTCCCCTGGCCCCCTAACATCTCACTCCAGGACACACACAGGTGCTTCCAGATTTCTAGTTTCCTATATTCTATCCTCCACACCCTGCTCCCTCCCTCTCAACCCCTACTGGGGTCTTCTCTCCTAGCACACACCCACCTGTGGGGGCATCGGGATTCTGGTTGCGGCAGGGCATCGTGGGGCTTGGGGAGAGGCTGTGTGTGGGGGAGCCGGGGAGACTCTCGCTGGAGGACAGGGAGTGGTGGAGGCCAGAGGAGAAGCTGCGGCTGGTGTGCAGCACCGAAGACTGCTTCGAGATCTTCTTGAAGAGAGACTTCCGCCTGGGGATGGGCACGAAAAGCCAGAGCAGGAGAAAGGGGCTCAGCTGTGTCCCTTCTGCCCTCACCCAGCAGCTGACTATGCCGCAGCCCCTATTCCACTCACCGGTCCTGTGTCTCACGCCGGCGGCTGCGCTTGCTTCGGCGGGCCATGCGGCCCTTGGCCACGTTCTTGCGGGCAGGCCCCACCTTGATGGACGTGTTCTCCAGAGCTGTGGTCCGCAGTGAGATCTTGCTGCCACTCTGCCGAGGGATGGCCAGGGGTCAGCTGTGTGCCTCCTGCCCAAGGACCCCCTATCGTCCTTCTAGTCCAGTCACCAGCCAGGACTGGCCATCCACCAATGATTCAAAACACTACCCAGCAAGCATCACCCACACTCACCACCCACACCCATGACCCAACATCCAGCACCCACAGTCTGTCCCACCAACTCTCATCTCCCAGGATGCCCCCAGCTCCCATCCAAGACTCAGTACTACGCATGGTGAGGTACCCAGGGGGCAGGGAGGGCTTCAGTCTAGCTTGGAGGGGGCTAAATGAAAGGGTGGGAAGGGGCCCGGTGTAGGCCTGTGAGTAGTGTGGGTGAAGGAGGTGGTCTATGGGGAGTTAGGAGCTGGAGTTTGGGAGGGTTGTCTGGGTGAGCAGGGTAGGGATCCTGGGATCTTCTCTAAGGTGGGCAAGAGGGTCGGGGATGGTTCTAGAAGCTCCGCTGATGGGCAGTGTTGGGGGTTCCTAGAGGAAGGTAGCTGAGGGCCTGAAGGTGGAAGGGATATTAGGTCTTGGGACCCCCCAACAGCAGGCAGTAGAAGGAGTTCTGGAAGCTCCAGGATGGGCAGAGATGTTTCAAGTGTGAGAGAAACCCAAGGGCAGGTGGCGGTGTGGAGCACAGGACGGGCTGGCGAGGGAGGCTCATGGGTCTGGACAGAGAGGCTCGGAGTCCCAGTGACCACGGGGGGCGGACGGGCACCTTCAGCAGCAGCTCCACCACGTCCATGTGCACCAGACCCAACACTGACTCCCCGTTGATGTGGGTGACCAGGTCTCCAGCTCGCAGACCTGCTTCCTGGGCAGGGCTGCCCTCCTCTACACTCTGGAGAGTGGGGGTAAAATGCAGTCAGAGTGGGCTTGAGAACGATGCTCAAAACCCCAAGGCAGAGTAAACAGCTGCAGACCCAGCAAGCTTCATCCTGGAGCTGCCTCGGTTTCCCTGACTCTAAGGGGCTTTTTAAGGACTGAAGACTGAACAAAGGGGAGGGGTCAGAGCTCCAATCTTGGGGTAGGAAGGACAGAAAGACATGTGTCAATATGCAGTGGGGAGATTACCACACCCACTGGGGGTCCCCCTCCCCATAGCTAATAAGGCCCTGACCCCCCCAGGTAATGAGCATTATTCACTCAATTTCTGAGAACACTCCAGGGCTCAGCCTTGGCTCAGTTCCACTGTCCTTGTCCAGCCCCACTCCCAGGCTCTGTGACGGAACTCACCCAGACCACGTGGTGCACAGTGTAAACGTCACTATCGCCCATGTAGACGCGGATGGCCCGCAGGCTAAAGCCGTACTTCTTGCCTGAGCTGTGGATGACGATGGGGGGCCGAAGACTGCCACACACAGGGGACGGGTCACGGCTCGGCGAGGAGTCACGGGAGGACGGGTTCGAGGACAGTGAGCGAGGAGACAGGGGGCTCATGAGGGGGCCACCACTGCTGCCATCATCTGCAGGGGTGGGATGGGGATCACTCCTTTAGAGGGGCCCCACTGGAGTACTCCCACCTCGACTTTGGTGCTCTAATGCTCCAAGCACAGTGCCACCTCAAGGCCTTTGCCCATACTTGTCTCTCCCGGGTAAGCTCTTCCCCAGTGTTTCCCCTCCTCCCCACCTTCCCGGGCTCTGACTCAATGCCTTCCTCAGGAATGCCCCTGAGCCCCCTGGCTTAAGCACCCACCCCGTCAGGGAAAACGAGAGAAACATGGCCTTTGTCTGAAGGTGGATGCAGAATTGTCTCCTGGGCTCTCACGTTACCTGCTGTGATGATGAGCGACAGAGCAGACACTGAGGCAGATTTGGGTACACGGCCCCCACTAGGGGAGGCCCTGGGCTTCTCGGGACCAGGGTCTCTAGGGCCCCCCAGACGGCGTCCCCTCCCGGCGTCCAGGGCTCGAGGCATGGAGTGTCGGGCGCCGATGCTGTTGCTGCGCAGGCGGGCGTGGCTGAGGGCGGCTGTGTCCGCTGGGGGCGAGTGGTGTGGTCAGGGGTCAGCCTGGACTTCCAGCAATCTCTCCTTTGGGCTCTCCATCCTCCCCGCAGCCCTACCTCTTAGCTTTTTCTCTTACAGTTCCCTCTTCCTGCACATCCTTCCTGGATTCTTTTCTCTAGAAAGTTCTACTTTTCAAATCTCTTCCTCCTGGAAGCCTTCCCCCACGGAGCTGAACAATGTACTACCCCACCTTAACATTCCTGAGTTCCCAGCACTGCTCCTCTCTTCAATCCTGACTGGATCCTATGAAATGGGCTATAGTCTTTGTTAGCTAAGTATATGGATTCTCAGGTGAACTACTCATGCCAAAAATCCCATCTGAAAAAAGCCCTGCCTCCAAAAAGCCTTCCCTCTATTTCAGAAAAAGCTGGGGGGTTGCCTTTCTTTGAGTTCCCCAGATCTACTATCCCTCAAGTCCTGTCCCGGCCTTACAAAGCTTGGGGATGCCTGAGTTTGGGGGTTTCCTTGGGAGAAAAGGCTCAGTTCTGTTACATAAGTAAATAGTCTCTCTAGTGCACTCCTATTCATCCCTGAAAGCGCATCTCAAATAATCCCTTCTCTGGAAAACCTTCCTGACAGTCCCCTGCCTGGACCCCCTACATACCTGAAAGGCCAGAAGCCTTGGACATCACTGAGGTGGTTACTGGAGGCGGGTCAGGCTCCCCAAGAATGAAAATGGGCTTCTCAGCACAAACAGGGGCTGAGCCCACCGCTTCATCTTCTGACGAAAAGGCAAACTTGGGCATCGTGTCTAGGCTGATGGTATTCAGGAGAGATGGGCTGGGGCCCCGTTCAGGCTGCGATGAGGTGGGGTGGCAAGAGGACCCAGAAGCTGGCCAGGACCTCAGGCTGCAGAGGACAAGGGCCCAGTCACTAGACACCAGCACCCCTTCTTTCCCGGGGACCACACCCTGACCCCTCAGCCTGCCAGCTGGTTGAGTTCTGTTAGTACTGTCCTCCTCATGGACTTGAAGAACTCTATTCACCTGTAAAGCCCTGTGCCAATGCCCATTCTCTAGCTGACTCTGCTGGGCTAGGGTTTTGAGGGATGAATAGAAGTTCATTAGCAAATGCTCTTTCCAGGCAGAGAAAATTGCACAAAAACCTACCCACTCAGATGGCTGGTGGATGACCTGATAGGCTGACCTTTTTTACACTAAGAAGCTCCCTCCAGTGCCAGATTTGGGGGCTCCCCCTCCCAGCAGACGTGGAAGCTCCATCTATCTGTCCACACTCCCGGGCCTACGTACCGGACGTCGATGCTCCTACGGCGGCCAGTTTCCACCTCACCACTGCGCTCCCAGCCCTCCTCCCGGTCCTCGCTGAAGCTCCTTTCTGCAAAGGTCGGGGTGGGCTGGACCGCTAGGAACTCAGAGCTGCTGTAAACCTGGGCAAAGAACCAAAATAACAGTAAAAACAACGGTGGCGGCAGGTGGCCACACCCAGGCATGAGAGGCAGTGGAATTGAGTGCTTCCTACACTCCAGATGCTTCCATGAGTCACTTCCTTCAATCCTTGCTCCCCACATGCCCAACGAGAGCATCTCTAACTCATGTACAGATGAGGAAACTGAGGGTCAGAGTGGCTTAGCAACTAGGAGGAGCACAGCCAGCATCCGACTGCTGACCCGGGCGCTCCTGCCTGGAACAGGATAGATTTATGATCACACTGCACATTAAACGCAGTCACATTATAAATGAAAAAGAGACACACACAGTTCGAGCTTTCTGAGGTCATAAAATAACAGGAGGCCTAGCAATTGTGTTCACAATTGCCAGAAGGTAGAAATGACCAAGTGCTCATTAGGAGATGAAGAAAATGTAGTCTGTTCATACAAACCAGGAATATTCTTCAGTCATAAAAAGAAACGAGATTTTGATATACACAGTGAGGACGGCCCATGAAAACGGGCCCAGTAAACTACATCAGACTAAAGGGTCACATACCGTGTCATTTCAGTGATAGGAAACATCCGGAAGAGACAAATCATAGACACAGGAAGTAGACAGGGATTGTCTAAAGGATGGGGGAGGCCCTAGGGGTGGGAGTGGGGGCAAACTGTTAACCCACTTGGCTGTTCACCAGAAGGCTGTTGTGTACCATCTAGTCAGACCCAATCCTCCAGAGGGTTTTCAGAGGCAGTAATCGCACGGGAGGAGACTGCTCATCCTCCTGTGAAGCAACTGGTGGATTTGAACAATGTGCCTTCAGGACTGCAGCGCAGCTTCTTGCCATGAAGCCACCAGAGCTGTGTGAATATCCTCAGTAGTGCACTGGACAAAAGGCCTGGTTATCGATCTACTGCTGAAAAAAACCAGCCACCCCTCGGCTGACAGAGCCCAGCTCCATGATGACACACACGGGGTCAGCGTGACTCAGGGCTGACTCAGCAGCCACTGGTCTTTTTTTTTACTGTGGTAAAAACAAACATAATAAAATTCTAATTCAACAATTGCTCCTGGTACAAATCCACGACAGTGATTACACTGTTCAGGTTGTACAATCCTCCTCTCTTTCTTTTTCTGAGTTATTCTGTTCCTTTTAACAGAACCTCAACGACCCCTGAGTAAAAATTCTGTTTTCCTCCGATGCCCAGTAACCAAGAAAAAATCTTTGTTTTCTATGTATTTGCTTATTCCTAATAAGTGAGACCTTGGGAGAAAGATGGGCAACCTCCTCTTGTACGATTTACAGCCTCTAAAAACCGCTGGAGGGTCAGCTATGAGTTAGTTCTGGCTCGATGGTACAAAACTACATAAAATAAGTGAGAGCACCCCATGGACTGCCAAATGAACAGATGTGTCTCTGAGAAGGTGCAGCCAGAGGGCTCCTTGGAGGCAAAGATGACAAAGCTTCGTCTTACACACTTGGGCAGGCTGCTAGGGGAAGCTCTTCCGCAGAGAGGAACATTATACTTGGAAAGGTCAGCAAAAAAAAGGAAGACCCTCAACCAGACAGACTGACACAGTGACCGCAGCAATGGGCTCGAGTGTGTCAGAGGTGGTGAGGGTGGCACAGGGTAGGACAGAGCTCAGATCTGTCGTTTATGGGGTTGTTACAAGTTGTACTCAACTTGATGGCACCTAACAAGATCAACACATAGTCTTTGTCCTTTTGCAAGTGTCTTCAGTGTATTTTAAAATCTTATCCACATTGTGGTATATATCAGGATTTTGCTTGTCTTTATGGTTGAATAAAAATTTGTTGTTTTATGGATTAGGGTGTCATAGTTCATAGAGTGCTGCGCTGCTGACACAAAGGTGGTTCTAATCCACCAGTGGTCACTAGGGAGAAAGAAGGGCCAGCTCCTCCTGTGTGATTTACAGCCCTGGAGACCAGATGGAAAGTCAGCTTTGAGCCGGTTATGACTCGGTGGCAGGGAGTGGGGCGGGGGGGAACAGAGTGATTCCTGATGAGTACAGGGCTGCCCTCTGGCTGAAGGGCAATGTTCTAGATACAGGTGGTGGCCAAACATTATGAATAAATGACACCAGCTGGTCACTTTAAAATGGCAGATCTTATGTTGCTGGTATTTTACCACAGTTAGAAAAATTAGAATGAAAAACAATGCCCACTCCATCCAGGGGCCCAGGGTCACCTTGCTGAACCGGTGGGAGCAGGAGGAGAACTGGGGGATCTCAGTGGACGACTCCTCGTCGTTGGTCTCGTCATCCTCAGAGCCCAGGTGTCGGTATCGCTCCGAGCGTGCTGCAGGAGGGAGAGAACACAGGCCGTGAGCTGGGACAGGGCCGGGCAAGGCTGAGGGACCTCACGCCACTGGGCTCAAATCCCAGCTGTGTCGAGAAGCTGGGGGGCCTCAGGCAGGACTTCTTGTCTCTGAACCTCAATTTCTTCACTTAAAATGGGCCACTCAGAACTATGTGAAAGCGTTTGTCTCAAATATAAAAAGACACACTGTCCATTTCATAGAAGAGGAAACAAGAGGATCAGAGAAGACCCCAGATCACAGAGGGCGTTCTGGAGGGAGAGCTGGAAAGGGAAGGTATTTATACTCAGTGTTTGGCCAGAGTTTTGAGTGGGGAAAGGGGAACTCATTTGAGTCTCTCCACTGTAGCCCTAAGGTCTATCCTTCCATGTGACAGAGGGGACCCAGAAAGACATGAGCTACTCCACGTTTTGTGCTTGGAGGAGGCTAACTTACTGAAGGACTCCAGGCAAGGGTCTCCCATACTGGTGCCTTAATTTCCCCTTCCGCAAGCCAACTGTGGAAGGGGGCCTTCAGCCGTTTTGACTCAAAGGCACAGGAAATCCCAGCAGTATGGAGTGTGCAGGAAGCAGGAGTGGCATCCACTTCCTAAACCATATGCCTCTGGAAACTCTATGAACTTTGAGAAACTATGATATTTATAGAAAGCGTTCAGGTCTTTCATTCATAGGGTCGCTATGAGTCGTGCTCGACTTGACGGCAATCAGCAACAACATGGGGTGTGCATGTACCTCCAGCTTCTGGGAATGCATGGGAAACAGACCTACCAATTCACCCAGCCCGGCTTGACTGTGTGAGGTACCAAGATTAGGTGGGGTCCCTAGAAGATACCCCTCCTTCTGGCCCTTAGGGATTATAGAATGACAGTCTCCCCCTCCTGAGGGCCCCCACTCACTGTCAAAGTAGCTGGTGTCGTCCTCAGCTTCCAGCTGTGGCACAAACTCAGCCTTGTGCCGCAGGAGTCCTGCCCAGTCCAAGGCATGGAAGAAGGGGTGCTGCTTCACCTCATGCGTACCACCTGCAGACACACTTGGCCTGAGTCCCAGGGCACCCTGGAGTGCTACCCCTTCCTTTGCCACTTCCCTGGCCCTGCTCAACTCCCCGCAGATGGCCAGTGAATTGGGCACGTGACAGAAGATGAGTCTTAGCCAATAGAGGACTAGAAAGACCAACGTAAAAACCAGCTGCTGATTGTGAACCTGGGGAGGAATCTTGTGACACAGGCAGGGGGACCAGGCCAGCTGGGTTCTCGGTACTCTGTCACTCATCACACACAGAAACCCAGAGGCCTCAAGAGAGCTTCTTCCTGGGGTCTTTTCCACCTATTTTGACTCCTGGAAATGGGAGCTGCCTGCATTTAAGCTTTGTATCCTGTTGCCAACCGCAGGTCCAACTATCCTCTCTGGTCAACCCACAGTTCCAAATGTGACCCACACTGGGGTCTAAGGGGCAGCTGCACAAACTTCAAAGAGCCTCTTAAATCCCCTGGGCCTTTAAGGACCCTGAAACACCACAGGACACTATATTAACTCATGTATTTATTTACTCACCATCCCACTGCATGTACCAGTTTCAATTACCATGCTTGAGTCCTTGTGAACTCCTATTCATACTTCAAAACCCCAGATCTAAGCCCTCTCCTCTATGCAGCCTCCCAAGTAAAGCTACTGTCTGATCCAGCTCCCGTCCCTCCATTCCCTGGGCCCTGCCTATACACACATACCAGTGCCTAGGCGGTCCATGGGGCTCTGCCGGAGCAGCCTGGTGATGAGGTCCTGGGCATCTGCTGGAAGGGCCTCATCCCCTTCCGGCCATATGATCTCATCTGCAATGAGGGGAGGGGGCAAGGTAGCAGATGACTCTCCTGTCAGCCCTCACTGCTCCTGCAATGTGCCTAGCTGAGCCAGGACACACAGAAAGTGCTCGATCTATAGTGGGGTGGTTCCTCTCTCGGGACAGTTCCTGGACCCCTCCCCAGAACCTCTAGCAGGGCTGAGATGCACACCTGGGGCCATGGAGGGGACTTACCACTGACAACCTGTCCGAAGAGCTCTTCAGGGGTATCCCCAAAGAAAGGCACGCAGCCCACCAGGAACTCGTAGAGGATAACGCCCATGGCCCACCAGTCCACCGGCTTCCCATAGCCCTGGCGGAAGATCACTTCAGGCGCAATGTATTCAGGCGTCCCACACACCTAGCCAACAGAATGGGGAAACTGAGGCCAGGGCAGACGGGGTGCTGCAGGAGGAGGGACGCGATTGTCTCTGCCGTTGGATCTTCCTGCACCTGGGAGTGAGCTCCAGGCAGAGCCAGGCAGCTCCACACCCAGGGCGGCCTGCCTGCCCACCCACCCAGCGTACCTGCTTGTCCAAGAACTCCCGGGCGTCCTTCTCAATGTGGCCCTCGTAGAGGTTGGTGGCCATGCTCATGAGCCCGATCTTGGACAGGCCAAAGTCGGTCAGCTTTATGTGGCCCAGAGAAGTGATAAGGAGGCTGTGGGGGAAGAGAGGGCTGTAATCAGGCTGGGGAAACTGAGGCACGCCCTGCTTCCATGTGCAGGTGCACAGGGACATGGAAATGACCTGCTATGTACAGCCACGTTATTCAAACAACAGAAGCATCCATAGCACTTCAAAAAGACCCTTCCCCAGGCCTGGCAGCACTGCTACATGTTCACGCTTGCCTGTTACATACAGCAGGTGTACGTTAATTCCTTCCTTTTATGCTGATTATATCAGCTCTGCTGACGTGGTTGAGTCCAGTCATGGCCAGTTCTGGCCTGACCATGCACCTGTTCTCACAATTACCACATGGATCCTAGGCCCACCCCTGACCTCACTCCCAACTTCCCTGGGCCCTTTCACCTGACACCTTCTTAGGATCTACCCTGAAGCTCTGCTCTAGCTGCCTTAAACTCTCCCCATTCCAAGACTTCACCCCAAACCTTCTTCCACGCCCTGTGCACCCTCTAAGGTCTCAACGCTACATCCCAGCCCCAACACCCCAGGCTCCACACTCCAACCCACGTCCCGCTCAGGCACTGTCCCAGCCCGAGGGGGCTCCCCTCCTCACACAGGTCCTGGTTCCAGCCCAAGGCTCCATCTTCCATCCAGCCCACCCCAGCTGCTCAACGTCCCATCCCCTTCCGAGGGGCTCACTTGTCAGGCTTGAGGTCACGGTGCACAATGCCGTAATTGTGCAGATACTCCAGCGCCAGCACTGTCTCCGCGAAGTACATGCGGGCCATGTCCACAGGCAGCGGGCCCATGTTTTTCAGCAGCGTGGCGCAGTCGCCGCCTAAGGAGGGGGGCACAGGATGCTCTCGTTGGGGGAGCCCTTCCCAGGCCTGCACACTGCCAGCTGGGTGCAAAGTGTCCTAATCTGTAGGGAGGTCATGGCCGCTGCATCATCACGGCCTCTGTGACTCTCCTGACCCAATCCTACTGCGAATGTTCCTGAAATCTAAACACTTAGCTCTGGCCAGCGATACTTCTTTCAGTAAGAGTTTCTCAAATCCTCACTTCCTTCTACTTTCCCCTGCCTGTACCACTCCCCCTTTCCTCTTGTGGTCCACCTCCTCCACAGAGGCTCCCAGTCCTGATGGAGGGCTCCCAGGGGGTCCCACATGGCAGGTCTGGGTCCTGCAGGAGTCAAAACAGACCCCAGTTCAGTCTGAAGGATAGTCTCCCGGGTAGGGGGTGAGCACCCCATCTCTAGGGTCATGCCAGCAGGATGCTGGCGCCCGCACCTTCCACATACTCCATGACCATGCAGAGGTGGCGCCGGGTCTCGAAGGAGCAGAACATGCTGACCACGAAGGGGTTCTCGGCGAAGGTGAGGATGTCGCGCTCCACGAAAACCTGCTGGATCTGGTTACGCAGCATCAAGTTCTGCTTGTTGATCTTCTTAATGGCAAAGCGCTGCCTCGTGTCCCGGTGCCGAACCAGGTAGACGGCGCTGTCGGGGGAGAGGGCTTGCTGAACCCGGGCCCTGACTAAGTTCCTCGGACCAGGCCTTTGCTGCTGCCTCTGCTGGGACACCCACTCTCCTTACCTAGTCCTTCTGAGCAGACACCTCCCAGATTTAAGTCATCACCCCCTAACCTGTCTGGGCTAGTCAGGATGCTGATCATGGACAGAGAGTGCCCCCCTCCACTCCCTGCTGTGTTGAATCTCTGCATCCCCTCCAGGCCTCAGTTCCCTGCACACTCACTGAGGGTGGGAACTGACATGGGACCAGCTTGAGCCTCAGTCATTCCCATGAGTACCTGAGAAATGGGTCTGTTAAAGACATGAACACTTACCCATAGGCCCCGTTGCTGATAAGCTTAATGGTCTCAAAGTCATTCTCACATGGCTTCCTCCGAGACGAGCCAACCAGTGGCCGGTTCTGTGAGGGGCAGGAGGAGGCTCAGTGTTCTGTCCTAATGCTGATGTCACTGGGGTTCCCCCAGGTTCCAGATCCAAACCACAGATCCTGGAGCCTGGTATTACCTTCTCCCCTTTAGAAAAGGCTCAAATTTTTCTGAGATTCTCAGCTTTTGTCCAAACTGTGCCCTTCCTCCCAACAAACTCCTACACATGCTTCAAACTCATCTTCCCTGTGCCCACTCTGGCCAATCCAAATCGCTAACCTGGGAGCCCAACACTACCCCCCAAACCTTTGCCAACCTTCTGACCTTTGGCTCAAGCTGTGTTCTTCCTCCTAGCAAATCTCTACACGTCCCTACAAATTCGCCTTCCCAGTGCCCCTTCCAGCCATCAAAATTGCCACTGCACTCAGCATTCTCTCCTGCAATCAGCTCACACTCTGCTTTTGGGTTTCTGACTTTTTTTGCCCAAACTGTGCCCTTCCTCCCAGCAAACGCCTACCTATCTTCAAAATTAACCTTCTCTGTGCGCCCTCCAGTCCTGTCCTGCCCACTCCCTGCAGGGCAATCCTATTACCCCAATTTCCTCCCCAAAGTCATAATCATTGACTTGTTATTCAATTAGTATATAAAACTTGGGCAAACTTGGGGGCCCTCTGATAGTCATCTGAGTTACCCTGGAAAGAACATAATGGCGGATGGACCCCAAAGCTCTGATACTCACCTCGGGGGACTCTGGTGTGGGGGCCTGGACACCATCGAGGTGACTCAGAGGCACCATTTCTGTAAGACAAGGGAAGGATCAGTTAGTTACTGGCCCTCTTGGGTCATCACCCCTGAGGATCTGTCCTGCGCCGAGGACCCTAAGCTTCCCTCCCCAAGTTCCCATAATTCTGCTCAGCTCTTGGTCATGCCCTGGGAGGCTAGATGGAGAAACAACCGAGGAAACTTCTAGAAAGGAGGCACTCATGACCAAAGCCTGACTTTGAGCCTCAGGCCCTTTGGGTTTTGACCCCTAACGTTCTGCTGAATCTAAGTCAGAGCTCGGGTGGGGGAGGTCCTGCTATTTTCTGTCCCCTAAGGGGCAGAAAGTACTCAAGAGCAACGGTGTCTCTCTGGAGACTAAGTTGAGTCTGATAAAGGCCATGGTCACTTGTTATGCATCAGAGAGCTGGACAATGACTAGGGAGGATAGAAGGAGAATTGATGCCTTTGAGCTGTGGTGCTGGAGTATTGAATGTACCATGGACTGCCAAGAAAACAAACAGATTCATCCTGGAGAGGATTAAACCGGGCCACTCCTTGGAAGCAAGGATTCTGGGGCTTTGTCTGACATACTTTGGCTATGCTGTAAGGAGGGACAGGTCCTTGGAGAGGGATGTCATGCTTGGGAGGGTGGAGGGACAGCACAGGAGGGGAAGACCCTCTATGAGGTGGATTGATTCAGTGACTGGGGTAATCGGGATGGGTGTGTCAGAGGCAGTGTGACTGGCACAGGATAGAGCAGGGTTTAGGGCTGTTGTACATAGGGTCGCTATGAGTCGCAAACGACTCGACGGCACATAACAACAAGGGGCATGAGCTGTGCTGGCAGCAATGATGATGATGAAGGTGGTAGTGTTTCACGATCTCGGAGCGAGGGTGGGAAGGGGAGTCAGAGTCCGGCAGATGATGGAGTCATGCATTCGAATCTAGCCCTTCTCTACGCTCAGTCCCTCACTGTTTCCTGCCCCACCTACGCCTAGACCTACCTACACTTCCCACTCATGTTATGTCCATTTGACAGGTGGGACAACTGAGGCTTGGCAAAGCAGTGTCACCACCGAGCTGGTCCACATACAGTCTCACCTTGGGAGCAGAGGGCTCTGAGGCTTTGCTCGGTTTGCGTGCATAGAGCCTCAGTTTCCTTAATTTTAAATGTGGACAACAACTCCACTTTTGGGTTTTGGTTTATGTTTTTTGTTTTTTTCCAAAGTAAAAGGTAAAGGAAGGTTTATTAGAAAGTTGTGTCCCAGAGAGAGAGAGGGGCCTTCCTCCTTGAAAAGAAATACAGCGGCTGACAGGACCATTCTTGACTTCACAGCAGTGATGTTACAATCATAGTGTGTCTGGCCCTCCAGCACCCCTCTTTCTCTGTTCTGGCCCCACCACATGGCCTTTATACCTGCCATTCCTCTGCCTGATTTCATCCACACCCCTAGATCTGCACCAGGCCACCTCCTCCTCCTGCTCCAGCAGCGCCTTCCCCAGACACCTCCTGACCACCCCCAGACTGGGCCAGGCCCACGTTTGATGCTCTCCAAGTACCGCACCTCAGCACCCTGGCCTAGTCACTTACGGGGGAGTCTTTGGCCAGGCTGTCTGGCCCATGGCTTCTCCCCCTCCAGCTCTGAGCCCCTTAATCACTGAGATGAGGTTTGTGAACTTGAAGGAGCACTGCTCATGGAAGGTCCCCAGCATCCAGCCCCTCTTAACTTGTTTAAGGACAATGAGTTCTTCAAGGCCCAGGCAAGTTGGGGGTTTGATTTGAGGTTCCTGGACCTCAAGATGCTGGATTCTGTCCATTTTGCCCTCAACAGGCCCCAGAGGTGGCGGAAGGATAAAGGATAGAACGTAAGGGCAGGTTTGGGTTAGGATCCCAGTTCCCTCCCTGCCTACCTGGAAAATAGCTAAAACTTATTCCCACCCCAGCGCACCTTCAAGAGGGTCCTTGGTCAGGCCCAGCTGCTCGATGATGTATTGTGGGAGGTCTGTCTTGATGCCATGGCCTTCACGTGCTTGGCCCTCAGCTGCCTCCAGTAAGTGATAAAACTCCTCTGGGTCAAACTCCTAGGGGAATAGGCAGGTCATTCAGGCAGGCCACCAGTACCAGCCTACCACAGGGCCTTTGCACACACTGTGGCATCTCGGTCTCAGTGCCCTCTGTGTACACGCTAGGTCCTCTGACCAGCTCTCAACTCCTCACACACGCCGTTCCTGGTACGTGCATACTCTTCTCTCTGTCTAAGGCTCAGTTTCCTGTTCTACCTCTAGGAAGCCACTCCCAGCCAGCAGCAACCTGTTTCCCTCTTTAAGGTCTCCATGATGAAAGTCATCTCGTGGGTCCTGGGGAGTGTTGGGGAGACCCCTACGCAACCACATGCCAAGGGACCCACCAGGCACTCGAGGAGCCTCGCCGGCCGAGAGATGATGATCAGTAACTTCCGCACCAGTTGGACCACAAAGCCCACCTCCTCGCTGTCCGAGCGCTCGTGGGCCTGGGGGCAGGTAGATGGTGGTGTCACACACAAACCCACCCCCTCCCACCGGCTCACCCCACCTGCCCAGGACCCCTCAACTCCTCTGACTCACATCCAGAAGCAAGCGCTCCAGCTTCTCCTGCATCTCCAGGAAGTAGCGGGAGGTGACAAGCGCCTCACCCGACTTGGCCAGGCAGTCACGAGCCAGCTCGACAATCTGGTGGTGGATGAAGCCCAGCACACCGTCAGCCAGTGCCAGCCGGGCGTCGTCGGGCGCGAAGGCCGCCAGGAACTCCTGCAGGCGGCCCTCCATCTGCGCTGTAGCCTGGATGGGTGGAGCAGGGGTGTAACTATCAAAGGACAAGACCAGGGCACAACACAGGCAGGCAGATGAGGGCAAGTGGGGCACAGTCAGGAAGACAGAATGAGGGACAGATGGGGGCAAAGGACTCAGAAGAAGTAAAGAAGGTAGAGACAGAAGTGGACATAGGACAAAGAGACATAGAGATGTAGCACATAGGGAGATAGCAAGTGATGTGGGTGTGCTGACATGTGGGTGTGCTGACGCTGGTCCAGCCGCCTCAGCTGCCTACCTTGGGGAACCTCTCCCGGTACACGTGGTTCATCATGACTACCTCATTGTCGAAGGTCCCCGACGTGCGGCCCGGGCTGAAGAGGAAAGAATTGGCTTGTGACTGAGGGCCTGATGTCCAGCCTGAGTGGGGAGCAGAAGCAGAGGGGGTGCCGAAGCTGGTACAGAGCAGGGCCGGGGCTGGGGTCAGCAGGCCCACCTGAGGCTGCGGGAGCGAGGGCGCAGGCGGGGCGAGCGGCCGCCCTCCTCATCCACCACGCTCTCGGAACTTCGGAAGTGCTTGGACAGGAAGCGCAGCTCGTCTGGCGTTGGCTGGAAGGGCAGCTGGTGGAGGCGCTCCCGGGAGGATGAGCTCGACTGAGGGGCAGGGCCATGGTGCACTGTCAGCATCACAGCGGGCTGCCCCCTCCACCCTGCAAAGTCCAGGCTGCCAGCCCCTCACACAGCCACATACTGACTTCCTTCAGCTTCACTCTCCTAAGAGACCCTCAAACCCCAGTTCCAACGTCTCCCTCCTCCAGGAAGCCTTCCAAGCCTGTCCCTCCCCCTCAGACAATAATAAACTTCATCTTTCCTGACTCCTATACATTCCTCAGAACCCTAGTGCCAATGGCTCTTCCTCCAGGAAGCCTTCCATGCCTGCTCCCTCTGGCCCAACCTTGGCTCCACAGGCTAGAGATGCCTAAGTCCCTGGCTAGGGCTTCTTCAGGGCTGAGGTTGGGTTCCACCTCATTGCCTGTCCACCCTGCCAAAGAAGGATTCCAAGTACCGAGACAGTGGAGCTGGGTGTGTTGGTTCCATAGCCAGATGACGGGAGGGACGCGAGGGACCATCTTCTGCCGTCTGCCCTGAAGGGAGGACACGAACAGTCAGAGGCATGCACCACCCCCAGCACAGAGGAGTGGTGGTCACTGAGCCAGGGGGATTCTGGGCTTGTCTGAAAAAGCTGCGAAGAGGGTTAGAAGCAAGACTCCTCCTCCAGGAAGCCCTCCTTGACCCCAGCTGCTGCTGTGTCTCCTAGGAAAATTGTGATTCTGGGTTTTAGCAGCCCCATTATGTTGGCTGCCTCCCCTAGACCGAAAAGACTCCCTAGGACTGGACTGGGTTGGGGCTCAGATGTCCAGATGTCCATCCTGGGAGTCCATGTGCGACTAGCTTTAGAGGGCCAGAGTTTAGAGTTCAGAGCTTCCACTGCCAGCTACGTGCTCAGCTGCTGTCACAGGACACGGCACAGAACTGTTGCCGTGTGCTGCTGAGTCAGAACCAACTCATAGCTGACCCTCCAGCAGGTTTCCAGAGACAGCTAATTGCACAGGAGGAGACCGCTCATCCTTCTCAGAGCAGCTGGTGGATTTGAACAATTGCCTTTTGGGATAAACGCGCAGCTTTTTACCACTAGGCCATCAGAGCTCCCTATGGCATACAGTAGGCACGCAATAAATGTTACTGAACACATAAGTACGATTTAAGTGCTGTTACACGAAAGGGAGAAACGGAGGTTATTGTGACATAAAAGGATGAGTTTTGTTGAGTAAATAGTACTTGAAGCGACTGGATGCCCGCTCCTCTACCTCCCCAGAAGCTGTGGCCATTACCTGTCCGTGCGTGAGAGGTGGCTGCAGGTGGTTGAGTGCGTGCCAGGGCAGGAGCCGGAGGGAGAGATGAGTGGGCAGAGCCCAGGGGCGGGGAAAAGGGAAATGAGAAGTCGGTCCAAACACCTAGCACATATCCCTGAGGGTCCCCTCACCAGGTGGGCCCCCTCACTATCCCCCAAAGCTGGCCACTACTCACCTCCGGGCGAAGGGAAAGTTGATGGCGGATGTAGCAGAGAAGTTTCGGGGACTGTCCAGGGGGCTGCTGCCTGCTGCGGACAAGGCAGAAAACAGAGTCAAGGGGGTCAGGGGCAGGATGCCACGCCCACCCACCTGGTGCCCCCTAGAACTCACCTGTTGGGACTGACAAGGGTGACAGGGGCCGAGAGAGGGTCGGTGAGGGAGTTCCTACAACCAGGCTTTTTCGGTTTCCGCTGCGGCAGCTGTGTGTAGAAGGGGCAGGTCAGGGGCTGGACTAGGTTGGGGCTCAGGTGTCCAGATGTCCATCCTGGGAGCCCATGTGCGACTAGCTTTAGAAGCCAGGCCCTACTCTGTCCCCTCCGCCCTTAGCCCCACCTTCAAGGCCCAGAACTGGACAAACATGACCTATTGCTAATTCTACTGCTTTTGTTAGCTATTGTGGAGTCAGCCCCAACTTGCAGTGACCTCATACACAACAAAGAAGATGCTGTCCAGTCCAGGGCCACCCCCGTGATCAGACCATTACAGTACAGAGGGTTTTCATTGGCTAGTTTTTGGATGCTGATGGCCAGCCCTTTCTTCCTAGTCCTTAGACTCCAAGCCCCAGGGAGATCCTCACGACACAGGGGTGGCTGTGCACGAAGCGCACTGACTGGGATTTGAACATAGGTCTCCTGCACGGGAGAAAAGAAATCCACCACTGAACCATTACTATGTGATCAGTGAAGGGGGGTGTGGAAGTGCTGCACAAAGCTAAGAACTCCTGGCGTCATTACCAACTACCAGGAGCCCCAGAAAACTGCTCCCTGGCAGGTGGAGAAGACGCCAGAGCTATAAGCGAGTTGAGGGTATCCCCAATCCTTCCCTTTGCTCTAAGCCACGTATCCATTTCCCAACTTGTTGCTGTGCACTGATTCTGGCATGCTGTGACCTGTGTATGTATGTGTGTTACACAGGAGAACAGCGTTATAGGATTTTCTTGATGGTAATCTTTAGGAAAACAGATTGCCAGACCTCTCCTCTGTGGTGCCTGTGGGTGAGCTTGAACTATTAACCTTTAATATTTAAATATAAACCACATATACCATCTATCCAGGAACCTCCTTATCTCCCAAACCAAGCCTCCCTCCTTCCAGCTCCCAAGCATCAAGCCAATTCCTCCACCGGGCTTCAGAAGCTGTAAATCTGCATGGGCGGGAAGCTGCCTGATCTTTTTCTCTGTGGAGTGGCTGGTGAACTCAAACCATCAACCATCTGATTAGCAGCCCAATGCATAATATGCTAGGCCACCAGGACTCCTTAGGCTTGCCCCCAGGCTCCTTGAAAATGCCAATTTGACCGACCTATTGCTTTAAACCTAATACCCTTCGGTGAATTCTTTTTTCTTCCTGCTCTGGCTAGCTTTTGCCACCACATTTCCCATCCTGCATGAAGTTCTCCCCCAGATTTCCCTCCTCAGGCCTCTCCCCCTGCCCTCTTTCCAAAGGGAAGTTGGGAGCCACACTGTCCCCGCCTTCCCCCCCAACCCCAAGTGCAGTTACCCAGCAACGACTCTGCTTGCTCGACAAGCACAGCCCACACAGCCTGAGCCGCCAACGCAGCTCTGCGAGGTGAAAGCGCCATGCAGGGAGGGAGGCATGGGCCAGGAGGCTCCAGCGAACAGCCAGGGGCATCCCAGGAAGAGGATGAAGTGCTGGCCAAGGGGAAGTGGCCAGCAGGCAACCTGAGGGGGACACTCAGAAAGGCAAAGGTGGAAAGAGCATCTCTGCATGAGCCTCGGTTTTTCCGTTCATAGACCTTGCAGGAAGGAGTTCCTGGCGGTACAAATCATTAGAAGTCAGTTACTAGCCAAAAGGTTGGTAGTTCGAATCCACCCAGAGATGCATGAGAGGGGAAAAAAGATCTGGAAATCTGTTTCAAAATGGTCAGCCTAGAATTACAGAGCAATTCTTCTTTGCCACATGGTATTGCTGTGAGTTAGAATAAATCTGACCATTTAACAACAGATCTGGAGGAGTGGAGGTGAGATCCAATACACACAAACCCTAGACTGCGCTCCGCCCTAGGCCTGAAAAACCAAATCAAACCTGTCATCATCAAGTAGACCTCAAACGACAACAAAGTTACACACAGCGTCCAATTGCGCCTCATTGGGTTTTCTTGGCTGTAATCTTTACACAGCAGATTGCCTGGCCTTTCTTCCGTGACACTATTGGTTGGGTTCAAAATGTCAACTTTTCTGGGTAGTAGTGGCTCTGGGCAAATTATAGTGGGTATGTATCTTCCTGTCTTTCTCTAGATAGTGCTTGTAGGGCTCCTAAAGGGAAGATAAAGAATGCAGCTGCTTCCTGGAGAATTAAGCCACAACAACCTCCACAGGCAGGGACAAGAGAGCTCTTCTCATTCTCAGCTGGGGAAACTGAGGCCCTTTGATGTCAACAGCCACATGACTGTCCTCCCTCCTGCCTGAGGTGCAGAAGAAGCAAAAGTGAAACCTGAAGGTTCCTGCAAAACTTCCTGCCCTCACTTCGCATGCCAACCCCTCATGGGTCCCTTACGTCTTCATCAGGCCCCTCGCCCAAGACCTCCTAAATCCCACCGCTGTACGCCACAACCCTGCTGCTTCCCAGAGCATTTGGGAAAAATACTGGTTGTCCTCTCTCTGCCTCTCAGGCGGAGCCTTCTTGAAAACACAGCCAAAGTTGAGGTCTCAAAGGGGAACTGGGCCTCATCCGTTCGAAGCATCTAAAGAGCACCTCCTGTTTGCTCAGCCCTCCCTGAGCTGAGCCACCAGCTCCGCTAGACAGGAACCACTGGATTGGCACCCGGGACACAAGAGAGAACATGGCAGAAGGAGAGTCTGAAGTCAGGTTCCTGTACCCCACTCCTGACCTGTTGGAACATTCTCTGTGGCTCCCCAGTACTACCATCAAGAATTCAAGGCCCTTTATGAAACTTCACTCTTCAGGCCTTTTCCAGTGTTCCCATCCTAAGAGCCTAGGGCCTCCGGGCCTCTGCTTCCAGTCTTTAAAGCCTTGGATGCACCCCTCTCCACTCAGAATCAAGAAAGCTAAGCACGGAGAGGTTAGGGCTTTGCCTGAGGCCACACAGCCTGGGGCTAGGCGGAAACTTGAAATCAGCTTTCCCTGAGTGCCTCTCAGCTTTTCAGATGGGGAAACTGAGGCTTAAAGAAGAGCAGGGGGCCCAAATGCAGACTACAGGCTCCTGATAACCACTCCCACGCCAACTTTGTTCAAAAAGTATTTGCTTCTAAACCAACATTTCTGCTGACTATGCCCCCCCATCCAGAGAGAACTGCCTCAGTTTTTCCAAGCACCGCGTTCCTGTTTCTTTTCAGCGCCGAAGCACTGAGTTCAAATCCTGATTTAGTCCCAAGTGGCTGCTACCATTCTCGTCCCACCCTTGCACCCAGAGACACTCCATACTCCAGAGCCCCAGCCTGGGAAATGGGGGACACAAAAGAAGGACGCTCCCCTTCCCCTGCTGCCACGCATGCGGGCCAGCCAGGTCCCCTCCTGCTGCCCCTGGGGCACTTTCATGCCTTTGCTGCCCCTCATACCTCTTGGAGCGCTGCAGGAGCGCACCCTTAGCGAGGCGGCTCCGGTGACCAGGCGCCGGCACCGCCGTCCAGTAGCTGGGGTCGGACATGCCGCTTCCCTTTGTGCCGCCGCCACCGCCGACGTCGCCCGGGAACCGGGAGGCCCAGGAGGCGCGAGGTCCCAGTTCCAAACCCCCGTCCGAGACCAAGCCCGGGAGTACGGGCCCGTGGTGGGGAGGGGGCGGCGCTCGCCCTGGGAGGGGGCTCAGCTCGGCGGGAGAATGAGGAGGAAGCCGCCAGGAGCCGGTCAAGCGAGCGCGGGGGCGGGGCCTGCAGGGGGCGGGGCCTGCAGAACCCACGTGGCGGCCGGGGGGCGGGAGGTTGCTATGGCCACGGGCAGAGGGGCGGGACGTTGCAAGGCTGCAGGCGGTGAGGGCGGAGCGTTGCCAGGGCCGCAGGAGGTGGGGGCGGGACGTTGCCAGGGCTGTGGACGGCGGGGGCGGGGCGTTAGCAGCGCCTCAACTTTGGGCGGAGTATCTAGGCTTTAATCTCTCCACAGCAAATCTGATCACATTGCCACACACCTGTGCCTGACAGCCCACCCTACTCCAACCCACCCTCATGCATAGGGCACTAATGTCTGAGTTTAACATTTAAGACCCACCTTGAGCGCTAAAGCCCCTGAGGGCTTTTTCTCATATTGGATAACTGTCAGAAGTCGCTTCCTGCCTGTTAGAATCAAACATCTCTATTTTCCAGGAAACCGTCCCTGAGTTCCTTTGCACACCCCTAACTGTTTATTCAACAGAACTCTAACTCCTACTGGGCTGGAAGTATCTGTAGGTTTTGTCATTCCCAGCACTGGACCAGGGCAGAGAGATGTTTGATGAATTGGTTCCTGGCATCCTGTCCCTGTATAATAGGAAAGGGCCTTGGTCTGGTTAGCCAGGAATCAGCCCTCTGCCTGACCCCTTACGGAATCTCTCCAACCTAAGTGGTATCATCTGTTAAATAAAGAGGAAACGTGGGCTGACATGAACGGTATTTTGTTATTGTCATGTAACATTGAGTCGGAACCAACCCATTGCTGATCCCCAGGTTGGTTTTCAGAGACAGTTAATCTCATGGGAGGAGATTACCCACCCTTATTCCATGGAACAGCTGGTGGGTTCCAACCCTGTGCCTTTGGGATTACAGGGCAGCTTCTTACCACTAGGCCACCAGAGAGAGCTCCATGAATGGTATTAAGATGAAAAAATACAACAAAAAACGCTGTTGCCTTCTAGGGGATCCTGACTCATCATGACCTTATGTATAACAGAAGAGAACTTCTCTATAGGATCTTCTCAACTATACTCTTTATGGAAATGAGCCCTGGTGGGGTAGTGGGCCAGCTCCTGAGCTGCTAGCCAAAAGGTTGCAGTTCAGACCTACCAGCCCCACTCTGTAGGAGAAGGATAAGGCTCTTGTGAAGCTTCACAGCCTCAGAAAACCAGTGCCGGGCTGACATAACTCAAAATTGGCTCTACAACAGTGGGTTTTAATCTTTATGGAAGTAAATCATCAGGCCTATCTTCCGCAGTGCTGCTGGGTGGGTCTGAACCGCCAACCTTCAGGTTAGCTGACTGCTGTTTGTACCACTTAGGCTCCTTTGCGAGAATTACATGAGAAGAACTCAGAGGTCAGGCACTATCTTCGACAGTGCCTACCGAGCTGTCAATCGAAGTCCACAGGGGATTAATTTCTGTTAGGCTTCTGTTTCCCCATCTACAACATGGCTCCATTGTGGAAACAGCATAGAATCAAGGGCCTGATGTAGGCCTGGGGATACATTCAGGCCTTCACTAGAGGACATCTCTATGGAAGGAGAAATGCCCCCAAGCATGAAGCTGTTAGCTGCTAGTCAATTGATTTTCAATTTACAACAGTCCACATGTTGCAGAATAGAACTTCCCTATAAGCTCTAAGCTACTATAAGCTTTATGGAAAACAGCCCTAGTGGTGCAGTGGTTAAGCACTCGATCATAAACGAAAAGATCAATGTTTTGAAATCAGCCACTCTGAGGGAGAAGACGTGGTAGGATGTTTTCCTAACAATTATAGCCTGGTAAGACCTATGTGACAGTTCTACTCTGTCTTATATGGTTATTGAAAGAATTCATTCAATGGCAACAGGTATGATTTTAATGGGTGTAATCTTTACGGAGGGAGCTCTGGTGGCCTAAGACTGGTAAGAAGCTACATGCAATCTCCAAGGCACGTGGGTCAAATCCACCAGCTGCTCCGTGGGAGAAGGATGGGCAATCTCCTCTCGTGCAATTTACTGCCTCTGACAACTCCCTGGCAGGTCAGCTATGAGTCGGTTCTGACTTGACAGCACATAACAACAATAATAGCAATCTTTTTTAAAAAATTTTATTTTATTTCATTATTTTTTGTGTGTACCATCAAATCAGATCTGACTGGTACAGGAGGAGGAGATTGTTCCTCCTTCTCCAACAGAGCATCTGGTGGATTCGAACTGTGCACCTCTGAGATTGCAGTGCAACTTCTTGCCCTTAGGCCACTAGAGCTTGCCAATAATAGCAATCTTTATGGTGGGAGTTCTGGTGGCTTCGTGGTAAGGAGTTACACTGTAAATCCAACGGCACGTGGTTTGAATCCACCAGCTGCTGCATGGGAAACAGAAACAGTCTCATCCCCACTGAGTAAGATGGGTTCAATAATGTATACTGCACTGAAGCAGAGGAGGGAGAGAACCGTCTAAAAGAGAGATGTAACTGGGTATTTCTGTCATCACAGGAGACTAGAGCGAGGGCTGCATGGTGGAGGGGACCTGGGGGAGGGTTTGTAAAACAATGAAAGAATCTTTTCTTTTACTTTT
>NW_006399795.1:19028975-19051171 GCF_000299155.1 Elephantulus edwardii
TAAATTGAAAGAATATGCTGTAAAAAATGTGTGTTGTATTAAAAATCATTAATAAAAAAAGAAGAAATTTAAAAAAAAAAAAAGAAAAAGAAACAGTCTCATCCCGTGAGATTTACAGCCTCTGAAAACCTGATGGAGGGTCAACGATAGATTGGTTCCAGCTTGATAGTACACAACAACAATAACAATGTGTATGGAGGCAGATTACCAAGTCCTTCCTCCACTAAGTCATTAGGTGGGTCTGAACCTCCAACCCTGTGGTTAGTTGGCAAGCACTTAACCACTGAACAAGCAGAGCTCTTTCAAGAATACAGTAGGCATTGGGTCAATGCTTCCTTCTCTCTGTCACTGTGAAATCAGAGACACTGTCATCCCAAGGGTGGGTGATCCCTTTTCAGACCACAAGTAAAACTGAGAGCCCAGGCAGGCCTATCACCAGAGCCTTGGAAAATAACTAAAAAACTACCTCCCAATTATCTTTCCTGTCTTCCCTAGCCCTCTCTCCACTAGTATTAATCTTTAAGTCTCCCCCAGAACAGCCTGTCCCCTCCATGTCCCGTGGCACCCCCAGGTGCCCCATCCTGTGATCCAGAAACCCACGGAATGCCTGCCAGGACCCTAAGACCCCAGGCACTAAATCACACAACAAACATTTATTGCCAAGAAAACAAACAGATTCATCCTGGAGAGGATTAAACCAGGCTGCTTCTTAGAGGCAAGGATTCTGGGGCTTCGTCTGACATACTTTGGACATGTTGTAAGGAGGGACAGGTCTTTGGAGAGGGACATCATGCTTGGGAGGGTGGAGGGACGGTGCAAGAGGGGAAGACCCTCTATGAGGTGGATTGATTCAGTGACTGGGGTAATCGGGATGGGTGTGTCAGAGGCAATGTGATTGGCACAGGATAGAGCAGGGTTTAGGGCTGTTGTACATAGGGTCGCTATGAGTCACAAGCAACTCGATGGCACATAACAACAACAACAACAACAACAACATGATGTGTCTGACACTATACTAGACCCTGGAGACCCCAATGCAAAGAGGATACACAGAATTCCTTTCCTCCGGGGCGCTCCCAGCCTGCCGGGGCAGCAAAAGTAAAGAACAATGACATGAACGTGATCATTTCAAACACTGATGTCAAGGAAAGAAAAAGGAGGAGGGGAGCACCCCTGGTGAGGGATTCCTAGGTGGGGGGGGCCTCTCTGAGGAGGTGGCACTGCAGCCAAGAACCCGTGGAGGAAGAGACCACAGCCCTGTACAAAGTGTCCCAGGCAGAGACTACCTCCTGTGCTAAGGTCCCAAGACAGGACCTCAGGGAAGATGTCAGGAGGTCAATTACTGATGCCCTAAGGGCAGAAGGAAGGAGTGATGTGTTGTTGGGAGAATGGGGAGCTACAGAGGGTGTAAGAGGAGGAGTCTGGCGTCCTTCATGACTGGAGGAAGACTCATCAACAACCTTTGTTATGTAGATGATTCAACCCTGCTTGCTGAAAATTAGGAAGACCTGAAGCATTTGCTATAGAAGGTCAAGCACTGTGGTCTTCACTATGGATTGAAACTTAACATCAAGAAGACAAAGGATTCTCACCATCAAGAAGACAAAAGATTCTCACCACTGCGCCAATTGGTAGTAGCAAATGGATGATGAAGAGATTGAGGCTGTTAATAATTACAGCTTGCTCGGGTCCACAATCAACACTATAGACACCAGCAGACAGGAAATCAAAAGATGAATTACATTGGGAAAATCTGCTGTCAGGGACCTCTCCAGAGTACTGAGAAGCAAAGATATCAGTCTAGAGACCAAGATGCTTCTTATCTAGGCCATGGTCTCCTCAATTATTTGCTATGCATCACAGAGCTGGATAATGCCTAAGGATGACTAAAGAAGAATTGATACCTTTGAGCTGTATTGAACATATCATGGTTAGCAAGGAAAACAAATAGGTTTGTCCTGAAGAGGGTGAAACCAACACTCCTTGGAGGGTAGGATTTTGAAGCTCTGTCTCACATACTTCGGGCACATGGCCAGGAGGGACCGGTCCTTGGAGAAGGACATCATGCTTGGAAGTATGGAGGGACAGTAGAGAGAGGAAGACCCTGGATGGAATGGATTAACACTATAGCTGGGGCAGTGGGATTAGGTATGTTGGAATCCATGAGATTGGGTCAGGATAGGACAGGGCTCAGAGCTATTGTACATCGGGTCACTATGAGTCACAGGCAACCCAACAGCACATAACAACTACAACAACAACAGAGGGTATGTGAGCAAGAGAGGGATGTGATCTGGTTGGTGTCTTAATCTCTCCCATGACTGCCTGAGAGTGGAGTAAGGAGTGGAGGTGAGAGTAGGAGGGTCTAGGACATCACCTGAGAAGGAAGGGGACTTGGAAACCTGAGATGTTGTTGTTATTTACTGAAGAGTTGAAAAAGACCCCCAGCTGACCCTCCGGTGGGTTTCCAAGGCAGTTAATCCCACAGGAGGAGATTACTCATCTTTCCCCACTGAATGGCTGGTGGCCTCGAACTGCGTGTCTTTGGCATTGCAGCACAGCTTCTTGCATTTAGCCACCAGAGCTAGAGTGTTATTATTGTTGTTATGTGCTGTTGAGTCAGAACTGATCCACAGCTAATCAGTCCTCTAGTGGGTTTTCAGAGGCTGTAGATTGCATTAGAGGGGACTGTCCATCTTTTGCTCAAGGAGCAACTGGTAGACTCAGTAGATCACCAGAGCTTCCTGGACTAAAGGGGACAGACTGTGGACTTGTGTAGGGCTTGTGAGACAAGCCAGGCTGAGGGTTTTGATGTGGGGGTAAAGGGTAAAAAGGTCAGGTGTCTGGCCTTGCGTCCCATGATGGGAGAAGGGGGTGCGGGCACCAACAGCAGGATTCCTGGGTCCATGCTGCATTTACAATATCCCTAAACACAGAGAGGCAAATGAGGACAGGGGCATGAATGGCCTCATCTGTCACCGCATCCGACTCTCTCTTGCCCATGAGGCAGCCTCCACCTTGTAGGGTGACATAGCCCTGCACACATGCATTAAATGAGCTGCCCCCACACCCCCAGCCACGCTGCACTCGGCACCACCTACACATCCCATTACACCCACTGGCCTGGCGTGCCCAGCAGCTGCTTCTCCCATACCCACCTGGCCTCAGTTTCCCCTGTGCTGAGCAACACAATCTGGTGGGCCTGTGATCCTGAGAGGACAGAGCCACTGCCACTGGGTCTGCCCATTCCCTGCTCATGTACATGCTATGGCTCCCTTCTGCTCTTACAGAGCTGCAATCCTGGGTGAATAACTCTCCGGGACTTGGATCTCGACTCTGTCCCTGAGGGACTATGCAACTTCAGGCTTCGTCTCTCTGTTTATAACTATGTTGTGGTTGTGGCTGTGTACCACAGAGTCAGAAGTGACCTATCGCTGATGCGCTGGCAGGTTTTCAGAGGCAGTTAATCGCACAGGAGGAGATTGCCCATCTTTCTCCTGTGAAGCAGCAGGTGGCTTCGAACCGCATGCCTTTGGGATTGCAGCACAGCTTCTTGCTACTGTGCCACCAGAGTTCCCTGTTAATAATTTTGCAAATGGAAAAGTCCCAGGAGGCCCTCCTGGCCCTCATGTGTCCAACCCTGACAGTCCTTCCCAACTATATGGACACCATCCACCTCTTTGTTCTGAAATGCTTGCAATGTCTTCAAGAATAAGCCTGAACTTTCCCTGCCTTTGGCTTTGAAGGTAGGTCCCTGAGGAAACATTCCTCTGGCTCTGTTGTTGCAGCATGGAACAACCTCTTATCACTCTTCGGTTCGAAGGCCTCTGTCCCAACGTTCTCTGATGAAAGGCAGTCCCCACTATGTGCCTCTCTGGGGCCTTCTATTTACCTAGGCCACAGGCACGCCCTGGGCACCTGCTGGGTGACCGAGACACAAGTGGGCACTCAAATCTCTGGGTGAGAAAAGCCACCGCCCCATAATCACTCCAGAAAATGTGAACTCACACCTAAGATAGGGGTCAGATAAGAGAACAGAATAAGGGTGTAGGTGGAAGTTGGGGAGGGAGATGCGGTTTGAAGACGGCTTCCAAGAAAGGGCTTCACCCAAAAAACAAAAGCAAACCAAAACAAAATAAAAAAAAAACCCAAAGAATTTTATCCAAAACCAAAACAACAACAACAAACCCAAAAACAAACAAACAAACAAACAAACAAACAAACAAACACCACAGAAGGCTTCACCCAGATCTGTGAACAGATGACAGAAAGGAGGGGATGGTCTCCAGGGAGAGGTACAGGGCAGGAAATCACTGCAAGGCTGGAGCTTTTCGGATGAACACTAGAAAAGCCATAGCTGGAGCTACTGCTACTACGCGTTGCCATGCAGTCAGAACTGACCCTCCAGCGGGTTTGTGGAGGCTATAAATCGAGCAGATTGCCCATCTTTCTTCTCTGGCGTCGCTCGTGGATTCGAACTGCCAGAGAGGTGGGGTTTGGGGGTTAGTAGTGCACCTCCCTATGGATTATCACACCAGAGTGCCTTTCGATGGAGCAAAGAAAGCGAAAGGGAGAGGGTGAAAACGTAGAGGCTGGGAGCCTGCAGGAGTGGGGAGACCACGAGGATGGATGTGGGTTCAGCTTAGGGCACTGGGAGCAAGGGAGGCCAGTCAGCACAGCTCCTTCCCCGGCTTGAGGTGATGTGGTTCTGCTGCCCCCTGGTGGCCGCTCAGGAAGCTGGGAGGAACCTCCCTCTTCGTCAGAGGCTCAAATGCTGTTGTTTCTAGCAAAATGAGTTCAGTGGTCCCCTGGAGCTAGTGTACCTCCTCTTGGCATCCAGCTGCTTCCTTGGGTTGAAGTCAAGGATTCAGAGTCACACTAGGCTCGCCATTCCCTTCTAGGTGCCACAAGGGGTCCTGGACCCTGGTTGACTTCTCTTTTACACAGGCAATAACAGTCTCTGGCTGCCTTCAGAAGTCCTGACTTGGTCACGCCCTGCCCAGACCCTGCCCCAGTGACCCTTCCTACCTCAGCCACTGCCATTCCTGCCCTCAGCTGACTCTCACCCCATGACAGTCACCACATCCCCTGATGTTCAGCGTGGAATCTAATCCCATACGTTCACAAGACTGTAATTGCTACAGAGCTGACTGCCTCATCCTTCTCTCACTGAATGACTGGTGGGTTTGAATTGCCAGCTTTCTGGTTGGCAGAGGAGCACTTTAACCCCTGTGCCACCAAGGCATCTGTTGTTCTTGTTATGTGCCATCAAGTCGCCTGTGGCTCATAGCCACCCTATGTACAGCAGTTCTGAAGCCTGTCTGGAGCCAATCTCACTGACTCCATCCAACACATCTTTCCCTAGTACCCCAGACACTGTATCACTCCACCTAATCTGGGGTCTTCCTCTCCTGTGCTGTCCCTCCCCCTTTCCAAGCATAATATCCTTCCCCAAGGACTAGTCCCCCCTGGCCACATGCTCAAAGTATGTGAGACGGAGCTTCAAAAATCCTAGCCTCCACTACTGGGAATATACCCTAAAGAGACCATAAATGACATCCAAGTAGATATATGCATACCCATGTTTATCGCGGCTTTGTTTACAATAGCAAGGAGTTGGAAACAACCTAAATGCCCATCAACAAACGAATGGGTAGAGAAGCTGTGGTATATTCGCACAATGGAATACTATGCTGCATTGAAAAACAAGGAACTCATGCAATATTATTCAAAATGGGTGACCCTGGAGGACATTATGCTGAGTGAGGTATCTCAGTCACAAAGGGACAAATGCTATATGGTGCCACTGTTGTAGAATGAGGCTGGCATTGGGGTGGGGGTAAGACTGAGAAAAACTGGATGAAATATGTTTATGGCATTGAAGTCTATGGGGGAGAGAATAGTCTAAAAGTATTATATTTTAGGGCATTATTTTTATCGTAGGAGTACACAATGAGGGTTGCACAGTGGATTATATTTGGGGGTGGGGTTTGGGGAGGTGTGGGGGGATTGTGTACCAATGAGGGAGTTTTGCTTTTCAAGGAGAGGAGCAAACGGGGGGGGGGGTGTGCAGGGAGAAGGGTGCAACAATGAATGAATGGAATTCCAAAATCTCTGTAGATGTTCATTGAAATGAAAAATAAACTAAATTAAAAAAAAAATCCTAGCCTCCAAGGAGGAACCTGGTTTCACCCTCTCCAAGACAGACCTGTTTGTTTTCTTGGCAGTCCATGGTATTTTCAAGACTCTTCTCCAGTCCACCTACAGCCCCCTTCAAAGGCTCAGGGTCTTTGTACTTATGCTGCTTAGTGACTCTCTTCCCCAGACTCTGCCCAAGTCTTGGATCAAATGTCACCTCTTCCCAGAGGTCCTGTCTGAAAATACTTATCCATTCACGTGGTCCCTGTTCACCTCTCCAATCAAACTGACAGCCCCAGGGGGGGAGACATTGAGCTCATTTCAGTCCTGCCCATAATATGTCTAGCATCTGGCACACAGTAGGTTTATAATAAGTACTTGTGGACTGACTAACAGGATCTGCCTGCTCCCCAGCTCGCATGGCAGCTCCTTACCATCCCTTCCCACATTGAAGGGCTGAGTGGCTCATTCATATTAAGGTGTGAATGACTAAAAGGCAATCAAAGAGTAGATAGCACTGATCCTCATATCTGTCACCTCCCTGATCCCTTGTGTAAACCTTTCAGAGAGCTCGGATAATCCCTTCCACAAGAGCACAAGACTCTGAGAGTCACCCAATCTGGCTCAAACCCTGAACAGCCTCTGTTGGTACAGCTGGCCCTGAGGGACTCAGAGGTATTGAACCAGGAGGATGGATGTTTCCTCCCTGAGCCTCAGTTTCCTCAGCTGGGGAACAGGTGGAGTATGGTGCCTCCCTCTGGGGGTTGGGGACAGAACAGACAGCGCCTGGTACATAGCTGGCACTCTGTCAAGCCTAGTGATTCTCCCCCTCCACTCCTCTGCCTGTTCTGTTCAATGTTCAGGGCTCTGGTGGTGGAGTCTCAAGTTAAGCGAGTGTGATCAGAGGGAGGAGCCCTGGGCCAAGTGGCCTGGGCGTGGGGAGGATCCCTGAGGTCACAGATTGGAAAAATCCAGGCAGATTCCGTGGGCAGGCTGACAGGCGGGCTGGGAACCCAGCACCTGTCTCGGGGAAGTCCTTGGGCACCAGCTCAAGTTCTGGCCTCGCCTCAGAACCACCTGTCAGACCGGGGACCTTCCTGGCAGTGGCTGAACATGGAATTTCCCCAAGACAGCGTGAGTGAAGACAGCAAGCAGGGCCAGTTTATGGAGAGGTAAACTGAGACCCAGAGAAGTGACGTCACCAGCCCAGAGGGGCGCCAGGGGGGAGGGGCAGGGCCCTGCCCCGCCCCCACACGCTGTCACTCACCTCCAGGGGTGCAGGCCCAGCAAAGGGCTGCAGGGACTGCAGGGACTGCTGGGGCTTAGCAGGACCGGGCTCTGGGTGTTCGGGGACAGACTGCAAAGAAAGAGGCCGGGGACAGTGAACCTGACCGTGGCTCTGCGCGTGCCCCCCTCCAACCCAGACGAGAGGAAAAGGGGCTCAGCACGCGAAGGCGGAGCCAGACCCGTGACCTCAGAGGACTTCCCAGAGGAGGTGGCGGCAGTGTATGAACGAGGGTGCAGGGGGAGGCCAGCTGTCAGACTGTTGCCCCCACCCCAAGTCCAGCACTCACTCGAGGGTCAGCGCCGGGATGTGCAGCTTGTCCCTGCGGGATTTCATGCCGAAGCCGGGGCTGCGTCTGCGCTGCCGACACCCCCTTTCGCGGCTTGCCAGCCCTGGCCGCGGCACGGGCCGACCCGGAGAGTAGCACGGACGCGGGCACACCTCGCCTGGTGGCGGACGCTGTGCGAGGCTGGGCCGCCGGGCCGGGCGTTCTCCGCCGGGGCGGGGCCCAGGTTGCACCTGCGCAGGCCGGCGGGGCGGGGGGCGGGGAGCGCGGGCACCACCCCTTCCCGGGAGGGACACTGAGTCCAGCCGTTCCCCGGCTGGAAAGGAGGAAGGGCCACCGCTGCCTCCTCCGCCAGCTTATAGCTCCCACCTTTGGCCCCGCCCCCAAGCCCGCCCCCGCCCCCCCGAAGCTCTGCGACCCCCCCAGATCCGCCAGTGTCGGGTCTCTTTCCCAGCCCTGGTCCTTCGGCGGCACTGCGTTCAGGTTCCTGCACTGTGAGAGGCAGCTCTCCTCCTAATTGTGCACAAACCAGAGGCCTGAGACGGAGCCAGCAGGGCCCTGAGCAAGTGTCAACCCTCGGGAAACCTTTGGCCCTTGTTCAGTCCCAGGACTGGGGACTTTGATCGCCTTCCTCCTCCCCCACAATGTCCAGCTGTTTTCACTGTCCACTACCACTCCACCCTGGGCAAAGGCTGGGGTCAGGGCCCGCCCTCAGGGTCAATGTCCAAGCGCCACCCTGACTGGGGGCAGCAGGCCCCTCCCACCAGCTAGACCAGTCCAGCTCCAACTCGGAGCAACTGGCCGAGGCTTGGAGGCCCCTCTGACCCCAGTCCCAGCATTGAATTTCAGAAAGTCATCTGACCCCCAGGACTTCCGTTCCCCTCTCCTTTCATTTCCCCATTGCTCACCCTGCTTCAGCCACCATGCTATGGGCCTCCCCACCTCCCACTTTTGCTGATACCCTTCCCTCTTGAGAATGCTGTTCACAAAGGACATTCCCATCCCGCCTCCCCACCCCCCGTTCTCCCCTCCTTCTCCCCATCCCCCCGTTTCTTACAGATTTTGGCACAAACATTACTGCCTCCAAGAAAGCCCAGACCTCTTACCCTCTCAAGCCTTAATTTCTTCCCAACAAGACTTGGAGTTCCAAAGTCAGGGTCTAGGATTAACTAGTCTCCATGCCCCCAGTGCCTGGAACAGTGCCCAGAAAATGGTATTCCCACCCCCCAACTCAAGAAAACAAGACTTTCAAGGAGAAGGTGTCTGCATCCACATACTTCCAAGACCACAAAACCCTTGCTGTCAATTCCAAATTGAAACCACTCCACTATGAAGCCAACAGCACGGGGTTTGAGCCCACCAACTGCTCTGCAGGAGAAAGACAGTCTCCTCCTATGTGATTTACTGCCTCTGAAAACCCGCCAGAGGATGAGGTATGGTTTTCAATGATTATAATCTTCCATTGAAGTGGCTCACCAGGCCTTTCTTCCGTGGCACTGCTGCGTGGATAATGAACTATTGATTTTTCAGTTACTGACTGAGCCCAGATTGAAATTATCAATGATTTCATCTTACTTGGATTCATAATCAGCAGTTTTTCTACCAGCATTAAAGAAATCATAAGACATTTTGCATTGGGAAAATCTGCTCCTAGGGAACTCTCCAAAGTGTTGAAGAGCAATGATGTCAGTTTAAAGAGTAAGGTGCATCCAAGACAAACCATGGTCTTTTCAATTGTTTGCGATGCATCTGAATGTTGGACACTGACTAAGGAAGACAGAAAAAGAACTGATGCTTTTGAGCTGTGATGAAGAGTGCTGAATATCTCATGGACTGCCAAAAGCACGAACAAGTATGTCTTGGAGAAAGTATAAACTCCTTGGAGACAAAGACAACAAAGCTTCATCTCACATACTTTGGGCAGGTTGTTAGGAGGGGTTAGAAAAAGATATCATGCTTGGACAGGTGGAAGATCAGTGTAGGAGAGGAAGACTCGCAACAAGATGGACTGACAGTGAGTGGTCCAACGGGCTCAAGTATGTCAAAGGTCGTGAGGATGGTACAGGACAGAGCAGGGTTCAGAGTCATTATTCATAGGGTTGCGATAAGTTTAAGTTGACTCAGTCGCACTTAACAAGTTGAGCCAAATCATTTAGACAACCCAGGAACTGAGACCATCAGCCAGCACAAGGCAATGGTTGTCCCACTTCCTGGGCCTGCTGCCTCATCTGCAAATGGGCAAAGCCATTGAACAAAATGTTCTTTGAGTTTCTGGAATCCAAAAGTGGCAACCTAGTAGAACACAGATGTGGCCCCAGAAGGACATGAATTTCATACCCATATTCCCTATTGTTCATCGATTCACTATGAGTCATAGTTGACTCGAGGGCTCCTAACAACAATATTCCCCCCAAAGGTACCCTGATGGTGCAGTGGTATAATGCTTGGCTGCTAACCAAACATTTGAGTTAACTCTACCAGCCCGGAGCAGAGGAAGGCCATGGCTGTCTTTTTCTCTAAAGATTTCCAACGATGGGAAACCCTATGGTGAAGTTCTTCTCTGTGCTATCAGCTACCCCTCCTTTCAAGTTAGGAGTCCTAGAGCTGATGACGAAGCCCCTTTTGGACCTCAGTTTCACCATCTGCAAATGGATTTAGGCTCCCCAAGGGAGGGCCTAGTGGGCCTTTGCAAGCACCATGACAGGATCGAGGCGAGCAGAACAGCTCAGTGGCTGCTGCTGAAAGATCTGTGCTCAGAAGCACAGAACCCACCGGACCCACAGTGAACTCACCCACGTCCCCGGCGTGGCAGGCTCAGCTCCTTCTGAAAAGATAAAAGCAAGGGTCATTCTCAGGGAAACAGAGCCCTTTGCACCTCCCTCACCTTCCACACAGCTGCTAGTTCACCCAGTTTCTGACAAAGCCTTCTGCCTCTTTGTCCCACCTGTTGGCCTCAGAACTCTCTCACTGTCTGTGCTCTCTGCCAGGCCTGCCTTCCTTCTCTTCTCTCTGCTTCTAGGTAACTATAGCTCAATCCTCTGCTCAGAGGAGCCCTGGTCGTTTAGAGCTTGGCTGCTAACCAGTAGGTTGGTAGTTCAAATCTACCAGCTGCTCAGCAGGAGAAAGAGGAGGCAGTTTGCTTCCATAAAGGTCACAGCCTTGAGAACCCTTCAGGGAGTTCTACCTCATCCTATGGGGAGCTCTGGTGACGTAGCAGCAAGAAGTTGCACCGCCAACCCAAAGGCTTGTGGTTCAAATCCATCAGCTCATTTGTGGGAGAAAGATGGGCAATCTCCTCCTGTGTTAGTTCCAACTTGCTGGTCCAGAACAACAATGACCCTGTCTACGATGATGGTTCCTATGAGTTGGAACCATCTCCTTGGCATTTTTTTGTTGTTATTTGTCTGAAAAAAATCCAGTCTCTCTTCTTACCAGAAGTTCTCTAGACTCTCAACTCCCTACCCCACTTCTACCCTACTTGTCCTAAAATTAATTTTATTTAAAAATCACAATTTGTTCCTGGTTAGTACAAATGTTTAAGTACTGGAATAGCTGCAGGGTTGGTGGGTGAAATCCACTCAGAGGTCCCTCAGGAGACAGGCGGCCTTTCCAAGCCTAAGGAATGGCTCTGCTAGGCACATACAGAATCAACGCAATAGCCATTAACAACAAAATAACAAACCAGTTACATTTATAAAGAAGCTTGTCTATAGTGGCTAACTTCTGCTAATTTGTTGAGGAAAGATGCTTCCTGAGATCAGAAAGCCACTCCCTCTTCACCCTTTGCAGAAATTAATGCAGGTTTGGGTCCTGGGTGAATGGAAGGGTCTGAATGTGTGACCTTCTCCCTTTGAACATCTTTTAGAGCTCAGAGCTAGCCTGCTTCTCCCCTGGGCAACCTTATCTCATACAGGGCAGAAAGCCTAGGGCTTGGGACCCACGCTGACCCTGAGTCTACCCTCTGGTATGATTCATCCAAGGTCTCTAAGGCAATGTAATTCAACTTTAGCATCTGAGCGTCAGATCTCTGTGTCTCTTCCTGGCTGTGCAACACTGAGCAAGTGACTTGTACTCCCTGTACCTCGGTTTCTCCAACAGTAATTTAGAGGTAACATAGGAAAAATTCCGGGATAAGAATGATCAGTCATTATTATTATGGTGGTGGAACTCCACAAGGGATTACATGGAAGACACCGTGATATTTGGAAATCACATTCACCAAGTCACCCACTAGGAGTCAGGCAGGGACCATTTCGCAGACCCGGAAAACTGAGGTGCGGAGGAAAACCTGCTGCCTACAATTCTCCGCAAAGGTTAGGAACCCAAGACTCACTACCCTCTCCACCCCCTACCAAGGTGGCCAAGTCTGGGACCAGAGACTATTTTTACTGGTGTGGGCTAGGGGCTGCCCACGTCCTGAGCGGGGCGTTCACCATGGTAACCCATGACGTCAGCACCCCCACAGCCAATCAGAGGGTGGCGGAAGCCAACAGGCTAGGGACGAAGCGGCAGGAGGGGTGGCAGCGGGGTCTGAGCTGGAGGTGTAGGGGGTGGCAGGGACCCAGAGGACATCCATCCAATTCCAGCTGCCCTGCATTCAGATAGCTGAGCCATTCAGGGTGAGAGGAGGCTGACCTGCTACCCTGATGCTGCCGTCTGCTTGAAAATGCCTGAGGATGGAGAGCTCTTTACTTATCTATCATTCGAGGCAGAAATTCATAGACTCAGAACAACCAGAACCGTTAGGCCTTCCTCATGCCCTCTCCCATTCATTGTGGAATCTTATGCCAACTCTCTCATACACACAAACACCACGTGAAACAGGGTGGAGCTGGGATGTGAATCCACCAGTCCAGCCATTTCTTCCCAAAAGTCCTGTGATCCATTTCCGGTCAGGATCCCCACATCTGGTCTGTGTGATTCCCTGCCAAGTGTCTTAACTTCTCTGTGCCTTTAGTTCCTCATCTAAAAAGCAGATAAGTAACAGCAGAATTGCACGCTAGACTCAGGACGTGGTTCTGACCGGGGGGAGAGGCCTCGATAAATCAGAGATGAGACTGATTTCTGTAGATGAATAATAACCACTGGTTTCAATTCGCTTCCAAAACATGAAATGATGTAAAGTGGCAGAGGAGGCGAGGCGAGGGAAGGCCGTGGATGGTGGACCCATGAGGAACTCTTGCAGCACCGCCCCCGGACCCTCTGCTCCCGGAACCATCTGCTTCCGCCCCCAACCCCCTCTTCACCAGCTGCTCCCCAGGGGGAGGCATCCGCCTGGACTTGGTGGGGTGGGTAGGGGATACTGACCCCCTGGAACCACCCACTAAAAATAATATTTAGAAAAAAAAATATTTAGGAATTCCCTTCTTTGGAAACCCAAGTTGGGCAATGTTGTTCTCTTACCCTCAGCCAAACCCCAAAGACCCTCAGTGTAGAGGAGACACGTTGGGGCCTGGATGCAGGGGTCAAGGGGTAAGAGAGTTGGGGGGTAGATAAAGGAAGATAGGACAGGAGGCATTCCAGGGGCTTCGTGGAGGAGGGGGGGGTCAACAGGCAAAAGTGTCCAGACCCTGCAGGCAGGGTGATGGGACTCAGTCCCTGGGACCCAAAGCCTAGAAGAGATTGGGTGCATCTAGATAGAAGAGAGAGAGAAGTCGGCACACCAGCCTGAAGGCTTCTTGGAGGAGGTGGCTAAGTGGAAACAAGCCAAGAAGCAGGACCACCTCAGTATGGCCCTTCCAGGTAGCATCCTTGGTAGCAGGTGACCAAGTCCAGGCCCCACTGAGACCCAAGTGATTGGTCCCTCTCTCTCTGCCCCTACATGCTGGTTTTGGATCTGATTTTGAAAAATATTCTGTCATGTGTCTTCCTTAAGTTAAACCAGGAAGCACCAGTCTCCACCTTGTGCCCTTGTCCCATGGCCAAGGCAAACTGGATCCCAAAGGCCAGGAGGTGCCCTGTACACCGCCAGCTGTATGCCTCACATTGCCATGCCGTGACTGACTAGAACACCCAGACTTGACTGGATTAGCACTGGGTTTGAGGTCACTGGGCTTCCTCAGGCTTTTATGAATCGACTCTTTGATATCTTTCACTAGTCAGGAAATCTGATTGGCTCGAGCTGGCAGTCGGCCATCTGATTGGTTGAGATGTTCCCAGGGCAGTTAATTGGAGTTAGGCTTCAGCTGTCCACCTTCAAGCATTCGGTGGCCGGAATTCCAGATCCCTGAGTTCCTGGCAGTAACTTTCGTGCTTTTAGCCTCAGTTTTCTCACCTGAAAAATAGGGCTATTTATGTGGACGACCCGCCCCTAGAACTGTTAGGAAGACAACATGCATGTACAGTGCTTTGTAGACATCACGTAAGATGACCACTTATTATTACTACTTCAGTTGTTAGCTGCTGTTCTGTCAGCCCCAAACTCGTGGTGACCCCATGTCTCTGATTTTACTATGATTTGCATTATTACATCTCGCTAGCCCAAGCTCCTCTTTGCCTTCAGGACACTCATTTCCTCTTTGACCCTGGCTCCTAAGAAGTCTTCCTTTGCTGCAGCACCTCTCCAGCTCCCCACCACATAGAAAAAGTCTCATTTCTTCAGTGGTTCCTGACGCCCACCAGAGTCACCCCTTCTGACACACTCAGAGTTAAGGCTAAGAAAAAGCTCCTAGAGTCCACATAGAAGTACACGCTTATACCACTGGGCCTTTGCACGCTTAGTGACTATCTGGTATGACCTCACCCACCTGACCGACCCCTCCATGTCCTTCTCCAACCTGCAGTCGGCCCCCTGGATGGAGGCCAGTTTGGACTTGGTCCCCTAGAGGGATGCAGGGTCAACCTGGGTTCAGTCTCAACCCTGTCACTTACACACTGTGAGATTTGGCCAGGTGGCTGTGCTTCTCTGCACCTCAGTTTCCCCTTTTTGTAATATAAGACTCATCAGCAAAGAATGCCCCCCTTTTATGGGCCAGGCTCCGCTTCTTGACGTCAAGAGCGCCCCCACTCACTTCCCCGGAGGCGGTTTTGTTATTTTAAGCGGCTGCAGGCGGGGCTTGAGTCTAATTGGGGCTCCACAGGGCCACCCCACACATAACACCCCATTGCTCCCCATCCTGGCCCTGCCCCCTCTCTTCCACGCAGGCTCCACAGTCTCAACTCTGGCCTTGGACCCTGTAATCTGACTCCCTCCCCTGGCCTGGAACACCTTCAGAGGTCTTTAACCTGCAGCCCGTCTGCTCCCCATGGCTCCCCATTGCCTTGGCTGAGTTCGAAGCCTCAAAGGCTACTTCTAGGTCTCAGCCTCCTTCAGCTTCTTTCATTACCTCAAATGCACACTCTACCCTGCCATCTATCATTCTTCTTTTCCCCAACTCCTGGGACAGCACCTCCTTGGGCTGTCACAGTACACAAGTCACCTCTAACACATCTGACCACTCCTGGTGCTCAGGCGTCTGCCTCCTCTTCCAGGCTGGAAGTCCCAGAGATCAGAGAACATCTTACATTCTCTCCCAGACAGGCAAGCAGCAGGTGCTTATTAAATCCTTAGTTGGTAAATAATGAATCCTAGGTTCCCCAGCAGCAAAACCACATAGTTCCTCAGGGGTGTGGTCCAACCACCACAGGAAAGGCCAAAACATTTAAGTTCCCATTTTACAGTTGGGTAAATTAAGGCCTAGAAAGGTCAAAGGAGTTACCACTTTGCAGCCCCTCCCGGGGTTCGAACCTAGGCAACTGCTGGCCTCTGTGCCAAACCTTTCATACCTACCTTTGAGGGACACAACCTCCCAAACACAAACCCAAGGGGTCAGTATCAGAAAGAAGGGGCTCTATAGCAAATGGGAACTCAGGCCAGATCAGCAAGAGTGCCCCCCAGTAGTCCCGAGGGGACTGGTTTAGGGATGCAGGATTGAACCCTGGCTGCAGGACTTGCAGCTATCAACCTCCACAATCAAGCCTCAGTTTCCCTATCTGACTACTGCCCGTCTGAATGCACAGTCCCAACCTTCCCTGGTTGCCTCAAAGGTGTGTTTAGTGAAACCACAGGGCAGGCACTGATAAATTCTAATTAATGTTAAGATGTCATTAATAATAATGATGAACATATGGTGTGCGCCCTGGCTGCTGCTGATTTTATTATTAGCGCAGCTTTGGCAGCAGGGGGACAGCGAAATCCTTAGCCCCTTCTTCCCCACATTCTGCTCAGAGACTCAGTTTCCTCATATGTCAACAGGGACACCTCTCTCCTCCCTTAAAAGAAAAGCACTTTGAGAAGAGGTTGCGTTGAAGAAGAGACCGAAGCGCCCCCAGCCCCGACCTCAGTTTCCCCGCGCCCGCGGAGGCCCCGCCCCCAGAGCCCGGGCTGCGTCCACGAGGCCGCGCCCTCCGCCCTCCGACCGCCGCCCACGGTGAAGGGCCTCACCTGGAGCCCGCGGCGCCGCAAGAGGCTCGGCTCGTCCATCGCCGGGGAATCTAAGCCGCCGGCCCGCCTCCGGCCCCGCCCTGCCCAGCAGGCCCCGCCCCCGGCGCTATTGGCTACGATCAGATGACGCTCCGGCCTGACTCCGCCCTTTTCCTGGAGCCTGGCTGAGGAGGTTCCCCCCCCATTGGTCCACACCCCCCCCCCAGCTTGCCTTGCTCCCTAATCTGGGAAGTAAATATTTTACTGTTCATCCTCCTTGAAGTAGAGAGCATTATCACCCCCACTTAATAGATGTAACAACTGAGGCTGGGAGTGGTTAGCCAGTGTGCCTTAATCAGGGGTCTATTACAAGCCCCAGAGGGTAATAACTAGAACTTGTCATTTTACGGATGGAGAAATTGAGACACACAGAGGTGAAAGGAGTTGCTTCTCAGAGGCTTGGAGCGTCTAAGTGAACTTGAACTCAAGTCTGTGCTGACCTCTGCCCTACAGAATACAGACTTGCTAGACCGTTTGCCAAAGCAGCCATCCAAGTAATTTGAATTTCCAATAAATATTAGCGTTGCTAGGAGCCGAGATCAGCGGAAGGCACACAATTAAAACAACCTGGGTGGCACAGTTATGCGCTCAATTACTAGTTTATAAATTTATAGTTGGAACTCACTCAGAAGCCCCCTAGAAGAAGCCAAGCCCAGAGCCACAGCCTTGAACAGGTTATGGAACAAACAGTTCTACTCTTTGCATGTGGGGTCTGCACGAGTTAGAGTAGAATTGTTGATAGTACCTTCTAGTCTGAACCAATTCATAGCTCGCATGGAAGGAGATTGCCCGTCTTCTTCCCGTGGATCTGCTGGTGGACTTGAACTGCATGCCTTTGGGTTGGTAGTGCAGCTCCTCACTCAGTAGACCACCAGAGCTCAAGTAGTACACTTTGTTGTTATGTGCTGTCAAGTCGACTGCTTCTCATAGAGACCTTATGAACAACAGATCTGAAGCCTTCCCTCTCCTTTGCCACCCCCATCATCTCTGAAATACTGAGTGCATTGCTACAGTCACCATGTTAATCTATCTTGTTGAGTGACTCCCTCTCCTATGTCGACCCTCCACCTTCCCAAGCATAATGCCCTTCTCCCTGGACTGGGCCCTCCTAACAAAACGTCCAATGTGAGACAAAACTTCACCAGCACTGAGGGAGCCTGCTGCCGCCCACGCCATAAGGCAATCATGTATGTTTGCTTGTCTTTAGAGTTTTCTCTTAGGGGTACAACACTTATTTGTCAGTTTCTTATATTGGTGGGATGATTTGCATGTTGCTGCTTTTTTACAGCTTAGATATATATACACATGCTTGTTTGTCATCTGCTTTTATGAGTACAGCACTTGTCTGTCAGTTGCTGTACTAGAGGGACTTGTGGGTTACTCGCTGGTGGAAGCTATGCCAACAGTATTTCAAATATCATCAGGGTCACCCATGGTGGACAGGTTTCCACTGAGTTTCCATATTAAGACATACCAAGAAGAAGGATTGGCCGTTCACTTCTGAAACACGAGGCCTTAAAAAAACTTTAGTGGAGCATTGTTGTTGTTGTTGTTGTTAGGTGACACTGAGTCAACAAAGACTCATAGTGACCCTGTGAGCAACAGACCTGCACCTTGCCCTATCCTGTGGCATTCTCATCATCTCTGCCATGCTCAGGTCTATGTTACAGTGACTGTCAATCCACCTCCTAAAGGGTCTTCCTCTCTTTCACTGACCTTCCACTTTCCAAGGATGATGTCTTTCCCCCCATCTTTTTTTATTATATTTTATTATTAATTTTGAGGAACGTTTACAGAGATTTTGGATTTACATTCTTTCATTGTTGCACTTTTCTCCCTGCCCAACCTTTCCCCCTGCCCCAGTTTGCTCTTCTCTTTGAAAAGTAAAAGAAAAATTCTTTCATTGTTATACAATCCCTCCCAGATGATGTCAAAAGAGGAGACCCTCTTGACAACCTGCCCAAAGCATGTGAGACAAAGTTTCACCATCTTTGCCCCAAGGAACACACTAGTTGCACTTCCTCTAATACAGATTTTTTTTTTGGCAGCCCATGGTATAGTCAATATTCTTCCCTAACACCACAACTCAAAAGCATCAGTTCTTCCGTCTTCTTTGTTCATTGTCCAACTTTGAGATTCTAAGAAGCAATTGAAAATATCATGGCATGGATGAGGCACACACCAGTCTTAAAGTGACATTCTTGCTTTTTTTCACTTTCAACAGGCCACTAACAGCAGATTGACACAATGCAATACACTGTTTACTTTTTTCCTTTTTTATTAAATTTTATTAATTTTAATGAACATTTACAGAGATTTGGGGTTTTCATTCATTCATTGTCGCACTATTTTCTCTACCCTCCTCCCCAGTTCGTTCTTCTCCCCCCCTTGAAAGTCTGTTTTAATTGTCCAATTGCCACAGTGCTTGTCAAAGCCAGTTCTGATTAATCTCCTTTGTCAGTGTCACTGTTTACTTTTTTAATTTCTGCTACCATGACTGTTGATTATGGAGCCAAGCAAAATGAAACCATTTGCAGCTTCAATCTTGTCTCCATTTATCATGATGCTGCTTATCGGCCCAGCTGTGAGAATTCTGCTTTTTTGATGTTGAGGGGTAATCCATACTGTAGGCTATATAGTCTTTGAACTTTTGCAGTAAGAGCTTTAAGTCTTAATTTTCTACAAGCAAAGTTGTGTCATCTGCATAATGCAGGTTGTTGATGAATCTTTATCCACTCCTTATGCCACATTCTTCTTCATACAGTCTAGCTTCTTGAATTACTTATACAGTTTACAGCTTGAACACGTATGGTAAAAGAATACAGTCCTGACATACATATTTCTTGTTTTAAAAACCATGCTGTATCTTTTCCTAGCCAGTTAAAATACAAGCTTCCCAATTAATTTTTCTCTTATTTGTTGTTATGTGCCGTCGAGTTGCTTGCGACTCATAGCGACCCTATGTACAAGAGCCCTAAACCCTGCTCTATCCTGTGCCAACCTCATTGTCTCTGACACACTTACTCCCAGTACCCTTATCACTGAATCGATCCATCTCATCCAGGGTCTTCCCCTCCTGCACTGTCCCTTCACTCTTCCAAACATGATGTCTCTCTCCAAGGACTGGTCTCTTCTTGCAACATACCCAAAGTATGTCAGATGAAGCTTCAGAATCCTTGCCTCCAAGGAGTAGCCAGGCTTAACCCTCTCCAGGAAAAACCTGTTTGTTCCCCTAGCAGAACATGGTATATTCAACACTCTTCTCCAGCATCACAGCTCAAAGGCATCAATTCTCTTTCTATGATCCCTATTCGCTGTCCAACTCTCTGATGCATATCACATAATTGTGAACACTATAGCCCGGATCAGGCACACCTTAGTCTCCAGCCTGATGTCGTTGCTCTTCAGTACTCTGGAGAGGTCCCTGACAACTGATTTTTCTCTTAGAACTTTTAAAATTGAGCTTTAACTCATGTACCATAATATTCACATCTTTAAAGTGTACAATTTAATGGTTTTTGTTACATTCACAAAACCATGCAACTATCACTACTATTTTGTTCCAGAACATTTTTGGCATCAAAAGAAACCTATACCAGTTAGGGATCACTCCTCACTCTCCAACCTCTTAGCACCTGAGAGCCACCAGTCAATTTTTTTATGGATTTGCCTATTCTGAGCATTTCACATGAACAGAATTTTATGTAGCTGCTTTCTGTCATTGAGCATAATGTGTTCAAAGTTCATTCGTTTTGTATCAGGTATCAGGTGAAGCTTGAATTTGTGTGTAGGACACATTGCCTGATCTTGCACCATCTTCAATTTCTTTAGAGTATTTGAATACTGCATTCCTTCTTATGGCAGAGTAATATTCCAGCGCACGACTAGACCACATTCATGTTTGTCTACTCATCAGTTGATGGACATTTGACTTGCTTCCACTTTTTGGCTTTTATGAATTGTGAACATTGATGAACAAGTTTTGTGTGGGCAGATTTTCTCAGTTCTCTTGGGTTTAGCCCGAGGAGTTGAATTGCTATGCAATATAGTAATTATATGTTTCAAATTTTTAAAGACTTCCAATCTGATTTCCAAAGCAGCCAGATTTGAATCTGCATTTCAATTAAATAATGATATTTTTTACATGTAAATTTGTCCCATGCAGTATTTGGAACATACTTTTGCGAAAATACAGATGCTGTTTTTCTGACATTCCAAGTTAATTGGGTGTGTAATAGTTGTTGTTATGTGCTGTCAAGTAGCTTAAGACTTGCAGCGACCCTGTGTACAACAGTTCTGAACCCTGCTCTAGCCTGTGTCAACTTTATTGTTTCTGGCACACCTACACCTATTTTCCCAGTCACTGAATCAATCTATTTCATGCAGGTTCTTTGTCTCTTGTGCTGTCCCCTCAGCCTCCTAAGCATAGTCCTTCCTTACAACATGCCCTAAGTATGTCAGGCAAAGTTTAAGAATCCTTGCCTCCAAGGAGCAGCCTGGTTTCACCCTCTTTAGGACAAACCTGTTTATTCTCCTAGCAGTCCATGGTATATGCAATACTCTTCTCCAGCACCAAAGTTCAAAACATCAATTCTCTTTCTATCATCTTTAGTCATTGTCCAGCTTTCTGATGCATAGCAAGTAATTGCAAAGACCATGGCCTGGATCAGGCACATCTTAGTCTCTAGATTGACATCATTGCTCTTCAGTACTCTGGAGAGGGTCCCTGACAGCAGACTACCAACATAATTCATCTTTTGATTTTCTAGCTGGTACCATGAGTGTTGACTGTGGAGTCAAGCAAATTAAAGCTGTTAACATCTCTTTACCATCTGTCATGATGCTGCCAGTTGGCCCAGTGGTGAGAATCTTTGTTTTCTTGATGTTGAGCTTTAATCCATATTGAAGGCTTCAGTCCTTGACCTTCTGCAGCAAGCACTTCAGGTCCTCCTCAGTTTCAGCAAGCAGGATTGTATCATGTGTATAACACAGGTTGTTGATGAGTCTTCCTCCAGGTCTGATGGCACATTCCTCCTCATAGAGCTCAGCCTCCCAGATCGTCTGTTCTGCATATAGTTTGAAAAGGTAAGCCCTAGGTTTTATCTAGTAGTCCAACACAATGGGGACTTCAGGTGGTAGCTCATAAGCTCCAGGTGGCGGACAGTTCACCTGCCACAATTCATTCTCCTATGACTGGTTCTTTCTTAGCTCAGGTTGGGGTGAAGGTGATAAGCGTCTGGTGGCATAGTGTATAATATGTTGAGCTGCTAATCAAGATGTTAGCACTTTGAATCCACTAGCTTTTCCATCAAAGAAAGAAAGACAGTGTCCTCCTACAAATATTTACAGCCTTAGGAATTTGATGAAATGTAACCATAAGTTGCAATAGACTAGAAAACAGTGGGCTTGATTTTGATTGGGATGAGCCTGTAATCTAGGCTCTACGAATCAGAATCTTCCATCCTTCTGAGCTACTGTGATTATTCAGAGTAGACATGTGACCCAAGTTTAACCAATCAGAATCTTCCTTGTGAATTTGGCTGGAATCTAAGACTACTAGCTCATGGAGACTAAGAAATTTGGAAGACCACAACAACAATAGTAAAATTCAACAGGACAGCAAACAACAGATGCTGGCAAGATTGTAGAGAGACTGGAACTCTTTTTTCACTGCTGATGGGAATGTAAAATGGTGCAATCACTATGGAAGGGGGTCTGGCACTTTCTCAAACAGTTAGAAATAGAAATACTATTTGACTCACCAATTCCACTCTAGAAATACTCTAAAGAAACCAGAGACTTATATGTATGACAACAATCTAGAACAAGGGGTGTATCATGGAGTCAGCTGGGGTTAGGGAAGAAAATGTGCAACAGTGAATTTTTAAAAAGCAACAAACCAGAGCAATAACTCAAACATGTGTATGCACATCCATGTGTATTGCTGTGTTATTCACAATAGCAAAGAGGTGGAAGCAACCCTAATCCCCATCAGCAAACGAATGGATAGAAAAGCTATGGTACAT